>NW_026852014.1:0-173556 GCF_026571515.1 Ruditapes philippinarum
AGAACTTGTTTCGCAATCGAGCTTAAATAAATATGTTTAAACCAATCCCTCGGAAGCATTAATCACAACAAGATTACGTAAGAATTGCAGACTCGGTTTGATGAGTCTGTAAAGTTTCAATAACAAATTCTTATATGTATCGTTTTGTATTTTTCTGTTGTTGTTGTTTTTTTTTGTTTAAATGCATATTATAAATAAATTGCTACAGATTGTATAAGTTCTTCATTTTTAGCTGACATAGTAATATTAAATGTATTACTAGTTTGTTGAGTAAAATATTTCATAGGTATGTATCCTGCACGTGAGTCAGAATAATAATTACAGTTTAACAAGAAATGTTATTCATCTTCAACAGTATTAGTATCACATAATTTGCATATCCTTTTTTCTCTTAGTGTATTATTATATCTTCCTTTTTCAACTTCTAGATCACGAGTACCGATTCTAAAATTTACATATATATACCGAAACTTCCTGAGATTAAGAATATCAATATATCTTTCAAATATAAATTCACTTGTAAAGGTTTTATATAGTTGCAATTTTGAATTTGTATTTAAACCTTTATTCCGCTCCTGTAGACTTGTATCGTTTAGTCTAGTTTCAAAATTTCTCAAAGAATAGTTTTCATATTAAACTTCTTGGTCATACCACACATAGCTAAAACCGTTGTTTTGTAAACATTTTTTACATACAATACCAAATTAACAAGTCCATAGTAATCATCATTTAACATCATCTTAAACCATTTCCTTGACAATTCTTTTCTATGACATTTTAAATTTTTTAACCAGTGTTTTATTGCACTTTTATATTTTTTTATATACATAGGGTATCTCGAACAGTCACCTAATACAGCTACAATCGAGTCATAAACACTTAATATACATTGCACATAGAAACCGTTTCCATTCATAACTTTGAACTCGTTAAAGTTCGACAAACCTTCCTTACCCCCATATTTCAGTTGAACTAGATAGCTAACCGTATCCATACATTGAGTTCAAAGTAGTGATCATTACATGATTTCCTTTAACACACACACACACATAAAGAAACAAAATAATATAGGACTGTCTAAGCAACCCTGTTTTGGGCCCACATTACTCTGTATATATTCACTTCTTGTGTAGTTACATCTAACACATAACTTGACCTTCACATACATGCTTTTAAAAGCTTTAAATAAGTATCCTTTAAAACCATTTTCATTTACAATGTTCCACAATAATTGTCTATCTATAGTGTCAAAACACTTTTTAAAATATACAAAAGCGACATATAATTTACGTATTATGTTTCTGAGGATACTATCAATACTTGACTTTAAAATAAATGGATTATCAATTGTTGACTAACCGGCTTTAAACCCTGCCTGGTTTTCAGAAATTTTTTGATACATTTAGGCAAACAAATTAAGCCTATTAACAAGAAGACAAAAATAAATTTTACTTAAGACATTTTGCAGGGAAATACCCCTATAGTTGTCGACATTATTAACATCAACTTTTAATGTTTTTTTTAATAAAAGAGTGACATCTGGATATTCACCTGAAAGAAATATTCTATTGAATAACTTTACTTAAACATGTGTAATATTCTCAGTTCAGTATATAAAAATTTTCGGCGTAATATTATCTGGACCAGTTTACTTGCCTTGCTTAAGATGTTTAATAGCTAACCTAACCTCGAATATTGCAGATTTAAAAAAATATGGTTTTCAACTTCATTTTCAGTTTCTTCTGCCGAAATATCAACATATTCATATATTGTGTATTTCTGTCATTTGCAATATTTAGATAAAGTATACCTTCAAAATATTGTACCAAGTGAATTGTACTTCAGTCTATTATTTACTGCCTTACTATTACGATTTGTTAAATTAATTGTTTTTAGTTTCGACCAAAACGATTTAGAGTCATAAACACTTAATATACTGTTTTGTTACTTGTCTTATATACAATATATGCTTTTGTATTGTTTACATCATAGGTAATTTTATGGATAAAATAAAAAAATAACACGTATTAAGCAAGTTTTTTAAGCAACTGTATTTAGCAAATGAGAATGTCTTATATAACGTTTTTATCAATTTCCGATTTGTCTAGTCTTTAGCGGGTATTTTCAAAATTCCAAGATTTTATACCTACAAATAGAAATGTTGCGAGCGTTACAGCCCATGGAGCTCATACCAGTACACATTTATTTTGAATTTTGAAATGCGGTATTTATTTTGAAATAGCTATTTTTTTGTTTTGGGTTTCCGATTTGTGTTACATTTTACATATGAGATAGCTAGGTATTAAAATTTAAACAAAATATTTTTACGAACCGTTTTCTAAGTGCTTTGTGATCAAGTAGATAAATTCAAAAACAGCGGCCTTGTCATGGTTTGTATACTCATAGAAATAACCTTGATAAACGACACACAGAATCATCGTTCCTTAAACGTCGTTAAAATAAACATACAATTTTGGAAAATGACAATTTCTTAACTAATAGAATAAACACTGTAAACGCTTTGGTAGTTACTCAGGTGATACCCTGTCGTGGTGAGCTCTGAAAATAAAAATGAATCGAGAAAAATGGCGGCCAGTTTATTTTGAGAATATGATCATATGACCAGATTTAAAGCTGTTTTGATAAAATGTAAAGGCTAGAAGTTAAAGGGATACTCAGGCAAATATATGACAAAATATTAAATTTACCATATTTACTTAACTTATGCTAAAATGAAGTTTAAAAAGTGATTAAAAGTCCCTGCATGTTTTTTGTCTGTATAAATACTTTATAATGTGAGTATAAAACCTAAATAAGTCTACATATGTTGAACGAAATGACGACGCAGAAAGAACTAATGAGTAGTTTTAAAACAAGTCATTTGACAATTACAATCCCTAGAAGTTAACAAAACAAATATTGTAGATATTGTAAGATTAAAACAAGCCTAAGTCGCTCATTTGACAGGTTCTTTTACGTTTTTATAGTTCACGGTGATAACTATGGTGAAATCTAAATGCTGTAACTTGACCCGCGTGGGTCAGGTTAGAAACCAACATTTTTTTTCTTTATTTGGAAACAAATTTTGTTTCAAGGACTGCTTAGTCTATTCATTTCGATGACATTTATAGAATATTGGATAGAAAATTAAAATCTAAAATATGAAAATTTTGACTGTGTCTCCCTTTAAACTTGATAGCAAAATTTAAGATCGATCGTCTACTTCTTTCATTCCTATTGTGAAAATGACCCAAAATAACGTTTAAAATAGTATAAAAATACAATTTCAATTTATTATAGGTATATTTCTGAATTTATCTTTTAAACCTCAGTGGAGTTCCTAAAACAATTATTGGCCATTTCTTATGGTGGTGTAAAGAATATCTTAATCAAAACAATAGAGATGCTTGGACCATGATGGTCGGTTGTCAACACAACTCATGACTTTACTCGGTGGCAATTAGATTCTTACACTCCTTCAAGAATTTGAACATAACATATATATGAGAAGGTAGTGCGAATAACAAAATTTAAAATTCTCATCCTTTTGGCAATATATACATCTGTTTTCAGATAGCAAAACTTGTAATTGTTTTCTTCAAAATAATGACAATTAAATGTCAAATACAAATATCTTTATTTCTTCCAAGATTTGCATTCTAAATAAATGACAACACGAAACACAGAGCTAATGGATTTAAACAATAAAACATTGAACTAAAGAAATGTGACAATATCTATTACGCCATTTTCTGGAAAAAAAGGCAGTTTGCATGTTATAATTACGAAATCTATAAATAGTACAAAATTGATGATAACTAGTGACTTGTTGGCAAGAAACGGTGGCTGATAAAATGAAATATAGTATTTTATATTTAATATAATGTCAAACTTATATTTCATGAAACAGCTTAATATTTTTTATCATTGGAAAGCTCTGTTAACCCACGTTTTACACACTTAAAATAAATGTTCAGATTGTCCTCCTTTTATTTTGTGAAAGAGGCAAAATTGGTGTTAGAAAACTACTAAAACAATAGTTGAAAAACAGCCGAGTTTGCTTTTTTAAAAGCAAAAAATGAAAATCATATTTCAAAAACATGAATATAAAGAACTTTAAATAAGAATCTAAAAAATCGATCCACATATACAGATGTTATTTGAATTAAAACTTTCTGGTGCTATATAATGCATATTAATATTGGCTTTTTTTGCCAACCGATATATCTGCTAAATCCCTTCGTCAGATCCTTGTGATGTGATCAGTCAACTTGTCTCTATAATAAAGGACAATATGCTGAAACGCAACAGAGAAAATAACGCAGCAACAAATTTTACATTTTTTAATTCAAATTAAAGAAAAACATTAATTAACAATCATGCAAAAAAATGAAAATGAAGTTTGACTCACAATTGTCCACGATTCAAATTTAACAATTGTCCAAAAGTTTAACTCACAGTTCGAAATTCAATTGTCCAGAACTCAAATTTAATCAATGTCCAATGTCCACAGCAGAATATCAGAATATGTCCAAATCACTTCCCATACAGATCAAAACTAATACATTTATATTACTATGTAAGCTGTACAATAGCACTCAATCAGTATATAAACCTCACACAATAGCACAATTCCGCACACACCATGAAGTACAAACATTCATCATATATATAATACCAATGAACAATCTAGAATACTAACTACTTAAAGAACAAATATTCCAGAATAAACATGAAAAGAACTTTCTTAAAAGAAGATGAATGATCATGAAAAATTATATAAACATCAAAAACAAAATAATTTTGAATTTAATGGAACTTCGAGTACTTTGTAATTATTACAAGGCGCAGGTGTTAGACATTTTCCCTGAAAGCAATGCGATGTTTATAGGTGTTATATCCATTTTAAATATAGAATTGTTTTTGATAATCGTTGCCCTAAAAAGAGAAGCCTAAACACCGCTTGCGGTTCTCTTGATCGCATAACGATGTCTGGAAGCTTTAGTTGGTTTACCTTCGGGCTATTTTAGACTGAATCTGACGTTAACTGAATGACACAACAAAATAAAAATACTACGATACGAAATCCCTACATACATTACTACACTTCATGTACAATTTCAATTATTTTCTTCCAAGTATTATTCGATATTGAATATTATATAAATAACACATGGGTTTGTGGGTAACAGTAAAAATATCATCCCGAGAAAAATACAGTTACCCAAGGCGTAGCCGAGGGTAACACTATTTTTACGAGGATGATATTTTTACTGTTACTCACGAACCCATGTGTTATTTATTTTATTACCCTGAACAAAAACACAGTGATGATCTAAAATGATCAACTAAATCCAACTGTAACAAAAATAAACCAAGAGTAACAATACCTAAACTGTCCTTACCTTTTAAGTTTTAAGTGTACTTTAGGCTTACTTGAGAAGTTTTCTTTTTCTTTTATTCTTTCAGCAATGTGGGGATATCTACTAGCCATAAACATACAATAAGCTGTGTTTTATTTAGAAAACAAAACACTAACCCATTTATACGGTTCTGATGTGTGAAATCTGATTCTTCTTTTTCCAGAATATTCTTCGCATTGTTTTTGACACAATGACGATGATACTGTATCCTATGTCTGTCCCACAATATCTGTAACGTTTCACTGATTAAAGTTGTTAAATAATCCTTTGTTGCATGCTTAAATCGTCTGCATGTTCGAGTTTGACACATAATTATTCACATTGCAATTACTTCCGTTGAAAACGGATGTTTAATGTTTGACTATTCAACAAAAAGATATTTTATACGCGAAAAGCACCCAAGGGTGCAAACAACTAAATTTTATGGGTGTCACAGTTACTCCAGAGAAGATGGTGATCTCTTATTGTGGTGAACGTCTAAAATAAGAATGAATCGAGAAAAAATGGCGGCCATTTTATTTCATTTTATTTAGAAAATAGACCACGTGACCAGATTTTATACTGTTAAAAATACTGTTACCTATGTAACACTACAAAATTCTTAGTCACGTGGTACACTTGCATTAACAGTAAGAATAACTCCCAGAGGCCTATGGAAAATTAACATTACAAAAAAGTGAGGGGTATAATATCAACTGCCATATAGGAATGCTCTTTAGTTTGACATGTTCATTTTTTGCCTCTTTTCTGTTTAAATTACCGTAAGAAACACGGAAAAGGTTCAGGAAACGTGATATAATTTCTTATAGATCTTGTCGGAAACTCTCTCCAAACAAACAGTAAAGAACGGAATTAAATCCTCCATTTAAAAGGTAAATTATCAATATGAATTGATAAAATTGCACAAACCCGACCGATTGAATGTCAAATGGGTATATATAGAAAGCGTATTGACACATTAAAACACAAAGTAAAATACTTATAAAATGTACAACCATAGTTATATTTGTGGATTTGTCATTTCTACGAGAATAAATTGCTACCAATTTTACAAAGTTACTTACAGCTTTTAACAACAAAGGAAGCAAGAACGTGAAAATCCCATATGACTGCAACAATTTAGAAATCTAAACCTTCTGAGTATTTAGTTGACAAATGGAAGCAGTAACATTTTTAGAGTCAACAATAATTGTAATCAAAACGTTTACGTTTAAAAGAAAAGAAACCAGTAAAATCGAACTAATCTTAGTATTATGTATGCTCTGGTGCATATAAAATTCGTTCCATTTCAATTATAATCGTGAAAACATTCCAAAGAAAGCACATTCTTTTAAATTGAACCAAGTTTGATACGTAAATTGATCTAAGAAGAGTAAAAAAAACATCAATTTTTATTTCATTCTCCTTTCACTACCTTCTCTTGCCATTTTTTTTAAAATCGCAATTGAAATAATACTGCACATTGTAAAAAAAATAAAAAAGAAGAATTATTATGTTTGGAATTATAACAGTTAAACCCCTTTATTTACCCAATTTCAAAGCAGGATGTAAATGTCAAAACTTGTGTTTCTTTTTTTAACAAAATGATGTGTTAAATGAAGACTGTTTTTTTAAAATCGTTTTGGTGTGTATAAAGTTGTAGTCGTTATTAAGTTATTCAATTGCTTTTGCTTTTCAAACACAAACATAGCCAGTCTCAAATAATTATTTAGCAGAATAATTCAAATCTTCATACTCTAATGATGTATCAATTTTTATATGACCATATGTTATCATAATATATTAAATTCAACCGAGTATAATTGTTGTAATTATAGTTTGTCGGTTAATGAATTAATTAATCAAGTTTCGTGCTACTCTTAACGTTGACAATTAAAACCATTATGAACCAGGAACTAACTTTTTACGCTTATAATTATGATATGACTTCCTACTACTACATTTTTTTGTCAAATCAATCGATGTGAAAAGTGGTTTATGGTTCAATTCTTCGTTAAGTAGTCTTCATTTCATAACTGTGTTTATCAATAACAGATGAATGAAGATTATATCAATTTATTTTATATCAAGTTAATGAATGAGTTAACTTGTTAGCCAGACAATTTTTGTTGATGAAAACACTGAAACATGACTGTTTAAAACCTTTTTGTTTTTAAATACGGGAACATATACTATGACCATAGATTGAATCACGGACTAGATTCTTATATATGTCGCTTATACACTAGTGATTTAAAATTAGTAAATATATCAAACTAAACGCTAACTGATATTTCGTTTTCATACTTGATATGTTTCCGATAATATCACACTTTTTTATAAAGTCAATCTGCATAAATACTTTTATAATTATTATGTTGAATATTTATTTGAAATTATCTTTTAAATGAAATTAGAAGTTTCGTGTTATGAAATGATTTAGATAAAAATATAGCACTGTCTATAAAATAGATATAAACATGTCATATTTACAATAAAACAATTAACCTTTCATGTATTCTCCTGACATCGCTCCTATTTATATTGCAATAGGAACCGAAAGATGAATTGCACACTTCCTTTGTGTTAATAGTATATAAACACGTTCTTTGGTCTAAGTGTAGTGTACTTTTTGTGCACTTTCATACAAAAATACGTTTCTTTGCAATTTTGGGTAACATATAAAACAAAATGGCTTTCTGGTGACTTGTTCTTAATCTATGCAATTGCATATGCCGCTATAATTAACAATTATTTTGATGAAATAATTGAAATTTTCTTTGTACAATCGTTATGAAAATTACACAACCACAAAAAATAGAACAATGTTAATTATCATAATATGTTCAGTTTGTACAATTTGTACATTTAAGTGCAATTGTATTTAATGTTAAATGTCAGCAACGCCTGAGCGCAGAGGTTAACATTTCAGAATGTGGCGACTTGCAAATTGATAACCGTTTTAATCAGGAAGTCACAGGCCTGTGAATATTGAGGTTCTTATAAAAAATAATTCATAATTATATAGAGGATATTTGTTTGTTTTAGTGTAGGATGCAAATTTATTTTATCGAGTGACCTTAAACACAGTATTCTCACTCGTGGCTACTCCACTTGTGAGAATACTGTTTCTTAAGTTCACGAGATGAAATAAAATAACATCTTACACAACAAACAACACATATTTTTCTTTTAATTTTATGCTTAAAAACAAGTTTAAATGAGTTTTCCTCAATACTAACTTTAATTTAAAAATCTGGTTTCCCCACTGGTAGCCTCATTTTTTTGGACTTCCAATAAGTCTTGAGCTAAAAAATAAGTCCGAAAGTGAACGTTAAATGGCAATGATATTATATGTTTTATTCCAAAACATGAATGATCAAATAAAAATAAACAATCCTAGTAGAATTAAAGTCACACCATCCGACCTTATCTCCGTTACTCAAGGCGAATTTATATTAGACCAGGCTTTGAGTAATGTAAGCGGCCGCCATTTTAAAAGTTGTGTATTGATTCAGATGGATATCATTTGGATTTGTAAATCATACATCTTTTTATAAGAAAGGAAACTTATTTGAAGATTGTTACAGACAATAAATAATTGCTGACAGATGTGTAAACATTCAAAAAGCGGCAACGAATTGGGAAAACATGGAATTGTTGAAAGGCTATCTTACGAATGCTGGGTTGTTTACTTTTTTCGGGCTGATGACAGACATTGCTTTTAAAGGTTTCATATTGCATAAGGCAGTTATTACTCGTAGGCTACTTAAATATGCCATCATTAGACCAGGCTTTGAGTAATGTAAGCGGCCGCCATTTTAAAAGTTGTGTATTGATTCAGATGGATATCATTTGGATTTGTTAATCATACATATTTTTATAAGAAAGGAAACTTATTGAAGATTGTTACAGACAATAAATAATTGCTGACAGATGTGTAAACATTCAAAAAGCGGTTACGAATTAGGAAAACATTGACTTGTTGAAAGGCTGTCGCTGGGTTGTTTACTTTTTTCGGGCTGATGACAGACACTGCTTTTAAAGGTTTCATACTGCATAAGGCAGTTATTACTCGTAGGCTACTTAAATATGCCCAAATGTCATCAAGAGCAGTTTTGCATATGGAAGGAAGTGTATTTTTCAGAGCGTAAAAATGAAACAAAGAAATTAGAGACGATATTTGGTGATTCACTGATAAGTAATTTAAATAATCTGAAGTTTTTTTCTTCCTTTTTATTACTTTTGAAATTTAAGTTATTTATCAATTACAGCTTTGCTATTCTCAGCTATAAACAGCCCTGACAATGTCAGAATTGTAAGCAAAAATAAAATTGAGGTACCACATTGGGACAGAAATAATTAAAAAAGGCTGTCATTAAAAAGTGTGAAATTATATTTTGATAATTTTCACTGTGAAATTATCAAATATAATTTTCACGGATAAATCAATAATCTACTCAAAAGCATAACATCAAACAGTGTATTTCAATCAGATGAATATGTATGTTGCAAAAACATGACATAAATCTCTTTGAAATATAACAAGATGCGCTTAATTGCTTTAGACACTTCATCTGCGTGTGGATATTTCAAGACGATGATTTTTTTTTTCTGTATCACAACTTCGACAGCCGAGAAGTTCTGATCGTATTTGACAGTTTTCTGCTGCTCTGAGAGGCAAGTGACCTCTTAAACACATTTGTGTGTATAAACGACAAATGCGAAACCCCGGATAAGCTTTCTCATCACCCTCTTATGAATAAATAATATAACAATTCTGTATATCAGCAATAAGATGTAAAATTGACAATGTTTCAACGATCATTTAAAACTTTAGATTATTAAACTTCATTATTCTTAACATAAATACAAAAAGAACTAACCAAACTTTATCATCTTGTTTCACAAATATTGACTATTAAAGTTAGACTTATGTATCAATTAATAATAGAACAATAGCAACAACGCATATATTTCCATCAGTTAAAGAAAAAGGCCTACCAACATCTTTTTCTTACTTTATCGGCTAAAGGAAAGGGTACAGATTAATAAATAAAAAGAGATTAAGTTCATCAGATTTTGTAATCCATTATGAAGCATTGCAATATTTAGATTTGTGTGGTTTTCTTTCTATATGGAATTATAATCATTTGAAGTTCTTTAAAGTAGTTGTTAGTTTTTGTAACAAATTCATTATTTCCACAATGATGAAATTCTGCCACTGACATATTCTCAGATGCTTATTTTTTCACTTGAAGAAATAATTGTTTCTTTAATGTTGTTTGTTTCTGTAACAAATTCATTATTTCCACAATGAGGAAATTCTACCACTGATATATTCTCAGATGCTCTCTCATTTATTTTCACTTGAATAAATTATTGTTTGTTTGTTTTTGTAACAAGTTCATTATTTCCACAATGAGGAGATTCTACCACTGACATATTCTCAGACGATCTCTCTTTTTCTCACTTGAAGAAATTATTGTTTATTTAATGTTGCTGTTTGTTTCTGTAATAAGTTTATTATTTCCACATTGAGGAAATTCCATCACTGACATATTCCAGACGATGTGTCTTTTTTTCACTTGAAGAAAAAAATGTTTATTTAATGTTGCTGTTTGTTTCTGTAGCAAGTTCATTTTCCCACATTTAGGAAATTCCATCACTGACATATTCTCAGATGCTCTCTCATGTTTTTTACTGGAAGAAATTATTGTTTCTTTAATGTTGCTGTTTGTTTCTGTAACTAGCTCATTATTTCTACAATGAGGAAATTCAAACACTGATGTTTTTGCAGACTTTTTCCCATATTTGTTTATGCTACCCACTCCAGATCGGAAATGAAGGCTTATTTTGTCTTTGGTTTATTCTGTAATATTCCTATAAATTAAACAATTGAACACAAACCAAAGTTTAACAAACTAATCAAACTTTATCATCTTGTTTGACAAATATTGACTATTAAAGTTAAACTTATGTATCAAATAATAAAAGAACAGTTATAGCATATGTTTCCATCAGTAAAACTACCAATTTTAACTCAATTATTTTGAAACTGCAAATATTTCTATATCAATTATAACAAGTTAACCATTTACCTCATATAGATGTGTTTTGGCGGCTGCTCATCTATCCTTTGATGCCTTAAATAGTGCAAAAAATGCTCTATTTATGCCCCCACACACTGTTTGTTGTTCTAGAAATGTTGTTAATTTTTTCGGCGCCGCCCCTTTCAAAAAGGTGAATATATGAGAAGCCAGATGGGGGATGTGCCCCTTTCTATTTAAACTTTTGAAGAGGACGATAGCCCCCCTCATCACCAAGAAAATTGTGGACATGTGACAGGCTAAAAATGGTCTCAGTACAATCTTAAGGTAACGTGTAACCAACGCTGAAAACCCTTTTACACTATCTTAATCATTTGAGAAGTTGCACTCTGAAATCAGTTTTGATGAAAGAGAAAAACAATGCAAAATAGAGTGATTTTCAGCAAGTTTGAGACGGCCCCCACATTGCCATGATAAAAGAAAATTTAAGATAGAGCATTATGTTACAAGGCCTGTGGTTCAGTCAACATTCGTGTCAATTTACATCAGAATTGAAGCATTTTAGCATTTTACATAATTTCATAGCAGATAAACTTGTAACAGCAGGCTTGTCAATGAAAACGGCCATTTTTCACAGTATGCTCATGCTGTTAAAGTTAAAAAGAAAAGCACAATCTCTACAGACAAAAGGTAAAAAAAGTACAAATAATTGAAAAGAAAAAGATTGGCCCCATTAGGTTTGAACTCACGGCAAATGTGAATTATTTTTCAAGACTGAGAATACGTTTTATTTTTTAAGGAGAACGTGTATTTAAATCTATTTATACCTTGCAAGTTCGTGATAACACAATGTAAGTATACATAGATGAATAGTTCGATTAGAAGTACACGTGGTGAATCAAATTTGCATTGGATCATCGCTTAAGTACTAGATGATGAATTTCCACATATCATTTCCGTTATAATATGTGTAGTTACTGTTCAGCGACTCACATTATTTAGCCTTTTTGTGAATTTGTATGTTTTTTGAACTATTGTGGTCAAAAATAGATTTAGTTTTTGTGCTATGATATGATTTATCTAAATATATTATAAAAACCTTTAATTTAAGTGAGTTAGATAAAATTTATTAATAATATTGCAGACCGTCTTTTTTGCATAAATTGAGTACAAAATTTTGGCCGATTGACAATGTTCGATGTCCGAAAATTGATCATTTGACATTCGGAAACAAACATTTCCATACAAATATACACCCTACACTAATGGAACGTCAATACATCAGTAAATCTTAGCTTCAAATCTACACAGAATATGATAAATAGATAAATAAATTAATTAATGAATTACTTAATTAATATATGAATAAATAAATAAATAAATTAATTAATAAATGAACAAATAAATAAATAAATAAATAAATATATAAATAAATAAATTTAAGAATTATGATTCAAGTGAAACGAAATATTTAAATGTGTTTATTTACTTAGCTTCTGTAGACAACGGAAGTTATATCAGCAAAAAACAACGCCTGTTTATCAAGTAAAATGTAATAAATAACAATTATTTTATCTTAAAAATACAAATTGATGTATATCTTAAAATCACATTGCATTTTTTTCACAAAGTTAATGCAGAAAACTCTTAAAATAGGAAAAAATAATGAAAACAATTTACTAATTTTATCAAGAAAATGTGTGCTTATCTTATGTATGGTTCATTGTTATAAAACAATTAAACCTTTTGACAACTAAAAGCGGCTTTATAATAGAATAATTTAAACATTCGTATCCAGGTACTATATTATATTTTATAATACTGCACATTTATTGTTGCCATATCAGTAATAATAAAGGTCACTTTACTAAGTTTCATATAATGTTATTTTATTTATTGACTTTTTAATATTAGGCACGTTTTCAAGGTTGATATGAAGTTCAGCAAGGCATTATGAACATAAGACAAGGCCATTATGCAAAGAGTACTGCCTTTATAAGAAAACTCAGCTATTATGAAAATGGAGATTGGTTCTCCAGCTTGGCCATTATGAATCTGCTTTTTTTTATTGAAAAGCCATCATTTTAATTGCGTCAAGACACGTTTCTGAGACATTCTTAAAACAAGCATCGCATTTGCAAAACCTCATAACAACGAAATTTCACATTAATGATTTTTTGTTCAATAAGTACTTCAATTTTTTAGATTATGTGTAGCTCATAACTAAAATTGTCAATAATAAAGTGTTTTCATAATGACAAGGCCTTTATGAAAACACTGAATTATTAACATAGTTATTACTCAGAACACATCATTATGACGCCGTTTTGGTGGTAGTGGGAATAAAGTATAATTTGAAAGATGGCTGCATGACTAAAAGTGTTCTCGTTAATTCTCGCAAAATTCATAGATATAATAATCAAATCTTTGCTGAAGCCTATGTTGATGAACAAAAGTAACACCCATTTTGATAATAGTGTTTGTTGAAACATGTACCTAGACCAAGAAAGCGATAGAAATATTGATGATAATAATAACATGTAAAGCATGCAAATATTGTACGTGTTGTACACATTGATAGAAATAAATTTTAATAAAAAAAAAACTAACAAAAATGTCAAACAAATAATTTCATATTAATATCAGTACATAATGATTGCAGAAAAAAATGTTATTAAATTATGATTCAATTTCATGGATGAATGAAGAATAAATAAAATGTACACAATTTGAGGAATAGTTTGAAAGAAAATTTGCATTATTGATATATGACATGCTCTACATTGCTTTGTAATTAATTAACTGTAAGGAATAGAAATAAACGTTGCCAGAAATGTCAGAATTCAGATGAAATCGAAACTAACATTTCGGTAATTAGTCCAATAATTGAGAACATTCAATGACTCTTTTTGTTCTATTTATTTATTTATTTATTTATTTATTTATTTATTTAATTAATTAATTTATTTATTTATTTATTGGAAATATGAAATTGAAAGAAATTGAAACCCAAAAGGAGGTCCAAAACGACAAAATTGAAACAGTTGCATATATTAATTTATGTAAGTGAAGTGAGTAACTCACACTATTCTTTCTATTTATTAACAAATGTTGTTTCAGGAATGACAATGAAGTTAGTGCATTGAGGATTATGTAATTGTTGTCGCATAGGGACAGAAGTTCCCTATCATGGCCGTTGTCTTCTTCTTTTTTTAATTGCAAATAAATCGAAAGCTTGTACTTTTACACACACTGGCGCGCACACATGTACACAAAGAGAGAGGGAGGCTGAAAGAAAAACTGGGATGGCGGTTTAGGATGACAGTTTACATAAACGGTAACCGTCTTTGAGCATACCTATTTAAACCGAAAAACAAACAATAAGAAATATTTCAGCAATTCTGTTCATACTGTTCATACTTCCTTGCATAAAGATATCTAAAGTATTTCGTACAATTTAACATTATGTTAACAGTTAAATTTGAAGTTTTCAATTCAAACTTGAATTTGAATTTAATTTCCGAAAAAAATACGACTTGTTTAGCCATTTCGTATACGGTGATGTTATCTTTTTGTTTATTGTGATGCCTTCAAATGTAATAAAAATACTTCTAAAAATATCAACCTGTATTTTGTATGTAAAAACAAAATAAACGCCAATATATTTTAACCTATTCATATAAATGATAAACGGTTCTAAGCTTCAAATGTTTAAATTATTAAATGTCCCTACTCGCCTTTCTCAACGCATGTACGTCTAGGCTGTGCTGTGAACGTCGCCTTGCCTTGTTGATCTTTCTTTTCTTACCAAGAATTTGACTGAGAAACGTTCAACAAACTAGGTTTGTTTTAATCATAACAATGACCGCGATGGGTATCAATCCCGTTTGAACAACAGAAAAACAATATCAGCAACAGAATGAGCTAGAATATGAACATATTGTCAGGAAACAGAAGACTTTTAGAATGTTTCCATTAAAAATATCTAATTATCATGTTTTTATCTTTTAGCATTTTGTTCACTTCTGATAATTTGACCTTGATTGAATAGAAATGTCCTCAACTAGTAGATAACGACATTTTTGCAAATAATATTAACATCCGTTCAGCCATTAAGATCTACGTACCAATCTATGAAAATTATGAGTGTTCCCCCATTTTTTCCAATTATTTGAAAAGCGATTCTAAGCACTGAAACTTGAAATATAGCACATGTAGATATTTAGAAGCTCAAATATCTTATTTAATTTCAAATTTGATTTTTATTAGTAAATTTGATTCGGCCAGTTCGAAACTAATACTGTTAAGTAAAATCAAACCAAATAACAGTATTAGCATTTCCAAAAATGCTTGGAATCGCCGTTCAGCCATGAAGATAGAAATTTATAATATTTCATTTCTTGTCTAATACTTATTATAATAATTGTATGGGATCAACACCTAAAGCCAACAAAAATACTTGATTTACTCTACCATTCCGTTCTTGTCAAAATATTTGCTGCGTCAGAATGTAGGAAATACTCAGTATTTCTCATGGGAAAATATCGCAATTACTTGACTCGTAATACAATAAGTTAGTCGGCGCTACTCAATAAGTGCAACAACCAGCAAAAAGAATTAGCTTTTTGCGTTAGTAAGGCCATTTTTTTTATATTTTGGTTTACTGATTTTTTCCAAAAAAAGGTAGGGTCGGCGGCGGGAAAAAAAAAAGTTTTCATAACTATAAATGTGGTGCATACATATACATAGTACTTACTACATGTACTAGAGCAATGAAATTAAATACATCGCCGATTGTCTATTCCAAAGATTGTTTAAATACACACAAAAAAAACTTTTGCTCATATTGCCATTGTTTAAAAACACACATGAAATCTACACACAATGACTTATGACAAGTGGCAAGCGAGCTCTTCAAAAGAATCTGTCATTCTTTGATGTTTACACACTGCTGTGTAATCTGAATCATCAAAGGTGCCGAAACTCAGCTGACTTGCACTCATTTCTTTATAGATCAGATGTTAAAAAAAAAACTGTCAAGAAAAGATTACACAAAGTCATGTTCAATTTTGCCCATTGTGAAAATATTTTTATCGGATAATTAGCGGGTCAATTTTTGACATAAAAATCTAAGTAAGTGCGGGCATTTTTTTTTATTTTGTTTGTTTGTAACCTGTATTCAATCTGCTTTTAAAGACTAATTTTTTTTGTTAAATCTGAAAATACTGATCTTGTCAATTGCAGCAGATTTCTCTCGCTCTGTCATTGAATATAATTGCTTACGTAATTTGGCGTGTTTTTTTTTTTGTTTGGTTGTTTGGTTGTTTTACATTTTTACGCATTTCGACCTTCAAGGCATTGATGAAATATGATCAAAGCCTAATTATAATTCTGTGAGAATGGCTTGACCCCATTTAACAGACATTCTTTCATAATACACCAATAAACACTTTGCCCAACTAGCAGACGACAGGCTATTCTCGAGTAAAGATAACCGGTTGCGTGTATAAATCGTAGGTAAAATAGTCTGGCATGTGGTAGGTTTAACAGTTAATTAAAATACTTACCGCGACATTTCTTTGACAAGTCGTATTATTAGCAGCGTATTTCAAGACAACACAGAATTTTTTTGGGGGCAGATTTTTTTTTTTTTTTTTTCATTTCCCCAAAATACAGAGTCGGCGGGTCTGTAAACCGAAATATCAAAAAATAATGGCCTAACAACAGTTAAATACTTAAATAGATGTGTAAAATATCGATTTTTTATTATAAATATAACATTTTAAGTCAGCTTCAATTACGTTAATTTTTACACTTTCATTATATATTAACTATTATGTGAGTAAGTTCAAAATGTGCTCGTTTAATTTGTATGTAAATAAATAACAATGGCAATTTGTAATATTGACTCTGATAATCAGAAATATTTTAAAATATATTTGTAACGAACTGTAGATCTACTCTATTTTTTGGGGGGATGTAGAATGAATATATTAGCTACTTATACAAAGATTGCACCGTCTGTATAGTCACGTATAAAATCCGAGATGATAATGGATAATCGTCGAGAGGTTCGAGTTCTTGCCATATTTTAAGTCCAAACAAGTGATATCCTAGAAGCTTTACAAAATAACTTGATTACAAATCGTTTCGTTACCATTTCGATTTGATTAATAGTTTTTTCTTTGGGAAATAGTGTCCGTGCTATCGTCTCTGAGCAAAACTTTTTTTCTAAGACACCTGCAATTCCTAAAAGACGTACTGGTTCATTGGTATGCAAAAATGTTAAAGTAATTATCTGTTCCGCCCATCATATAGACATGGTAATTAGGCATATTAGAAAGGTTCGATAGAAATTAACCTTAATACGTAAAAAGATTTTTTGTAGACTGACATCTGTCGTACTGCGTTTTTCTCCTGACATTATTTTCCTCGAATGTATTTGTTTAATTTGTATTCAGTATTTAGCAGACGATATACCTAATTTATGACTTCTTCGCTGGTCATTACATTAAAGAATAAAACCACAAAACTGTGAACATTTCATCAAATTAGTGTGTAGCCATTATTCGGTGTACCTTCACATACAAACATCTACATCGACATTAAACGGACATCATCCTTCTGAAAATTATAATCTCATAATGTGAATTTATAAACAACTTACTATTATAAAAATGCAAACAAATAAAACTAACTACGTAAATGCAAATAATTTGAATAATTTCCTGTTATTTCCATCAATTTGCATCAAACCGTTGTGAAATTAGTCTTAAAATGAAATTACTTCAATGTCTGCCATTCCGACATGGGTGTATCAAGTTTTATATGTAAATATGTCTGAAAATTGTAGGTTTACATAAGGTATTTCTTGCTTTTCAGTGTTATTTTATAAATGTTCTTATCATGTAAGCTACCAAACCCATAGGTAATTTACAATGTTTACTGTGCAAGTATCGAAAATAAGTTATCATTATTTGCATGAATTTGAATATTTATTAAAATATTGTCTGGTAAAAGAAATGAATTATTGAAATATTTCATATCAATTGACATTTATTATTTCATGTAAATATTTATCTAATGTACATCTTACTTTACATTCTGATTCATATAATTATTGTCTATCTATTTTATCCGATGTTAGATTATTTGATTGAATTGTCAATCATCTATTGTCGAGGCAGAATATATTACATAATGATAATATGATTTATTGATATAATTATTCTATCGGTAAACCGATCCAGGATTATTACGTCTAATGATTAAAATAATTTGTATTTATTTATCTAAAACCATCCAATATCTAGTGCGTTTTAATTACTGTTGTGCGAAATTAAATTCTGAATATATTTACAGTAGGACAGTAACTATACTTCCTGTTATGAACAAACCAGACAAGCTTTACTGGTTGAGTAAGACATCAGGAGCCCTTCATTGCATTATTTCGGGCACGAACAGGCACCTGTGTAGAACAACCGACAGTAGATGGATAGCTCCTCACATGAAATAATCCAAAGTCAATGTTGGGTTTCGAACCCTCAGCGATAAATGACAAGTAGTTTGAAGTTAACGACTTCAACCACTCGGCCACGGACGTCCCCCCCCCCCCCAAGAAAAAAAGGTAACAAAATAAGTCAATAATGTTTAGACATGAGAAGTATATAAGTAAGATATAAAATATACACTGTGAAAAGAAACATTTAAGCCAATTAAACTTTAAATGTGCACAAAGCAAAGGAAATGGCTAGTCGTGTCCAGTTCTGAAAGAAGATATTGTAATTTATGAACTTCATTATAACGTAATAACTGTTCTTGTCTTGCCTGATATATGTAATTTGCTATTAAACAGCTTACTGAAAAAATGTTTATTCTATTAGTTTGTGTACTAGACAAATGAATTATTTTCAATATACAACATCAGCCAGTTTTTCTGGTAATTGTTTAATATAAAATGTTTGATACATTGTTGCGTGTAGGTGAAATTGATCTAATCCTATCTTCGGGATGATATAATTGTAAAACAAACCAGACAGTCAATCCTGTTTAGATCCTTCGGAAATAAACATTTCCATAAAACTATGTATTCATATGGCATTAAAATGATATCAACTCAAGAATTGTCTAGGAATAAGAATACCATGCCAACACGCATTGTCAATCTGTCTTTAAAAAACAGTCTGAAGGCACTTTTAATTTAGCGAATTTAAAGTAATGCAATCTAATTGTATAAGAATTAAAATATTGTGTACGGAATATTAAAAGATAGTGTACATCATTACATTCGTCCTTAAACTGATAGCACACTTCGACACATGATTGCAATTCGCTTCCACTATTTTTCTTGTTGTAGTTAGTCAGATAAATAAAAAAAAAACAACAGGTCCCGGAAAATTGTTGCAAATTTAATAATTTTATGAGATGTTGCCTCAAGAAATGTTAAAGAACTCCAGTATCATGACAGATACATTGACTAAAATAATAAACGAACCCTACGTTATTCGTTAATTCCACAAATAACATGAGCAGAAGGGTAAAAATACATTGTATAATACAACAGGAAGAAAAAACAACACAACAATATGCAATGAACATAGAGTTTCTCCAAATTGTTTGCCTTAAATGTAAATTTTTTAAAGCATTTTTAATCAGTTTGATAACATTGCGCTTTATATAAAATCTTGATGAGTCTTCATTGGGAAGCGTGGCGCTTAATATAAGGTGGAGCTTGATGTATTTCTTCTATTTGTAAAAGTGATCTGTCACGTTAGCTAACATGTGATAGTAATAAGTCGTCTCAAACATATGGTGGCTCATATCAAGGACATGTAATACTCATGTCTTCATAACATCCGTAGAGATTATATGAATATATTTGGGCAATTAATTATTTATATAAGGACATGTTAGGCAGGCCAGCGACATTGCTGGTACGTTAAATGTTTTTTTCTTCAATCAATATTTAGCATATATATGTATATATACATTAAAGCAGTTCAAGAACCAATTATATGAAAATTAGATACCTATATAATAATTATCTTTAGACGTATAAACGCTTTTAGTTTAAATAATTATGCCATTTATCAACAGGAAAATGATTGCTCTTTAACATCTTGGCCGATTATATAGTTACTGTTTGTCTACTTACTGTTTTCAGGTGACTAACTCTTAAACATGCGGCGTAAGGAATGTGGAAATTTCATTGTCGCATTTTAATGATTTTATCATCAATGGAACAAAATATCTTAGTGTGACTTTAACCCGAGGAAGAACAAACCTGCGCTATGCACATCGTCTTATTGAAGTGAACATTTTGTGCAAGTAGTATAAATTTCCTTTCACCAGTTCAAAAGATACAGACACACAATTGTTAAAAGACGGAGGATCGGACAATGTCGGACGGACGAACATTTTGGGTGATTGTGCTTATTTCTTGACTTTTATGGGGCACTTTTCCTCATAAACCAGTAAAATAGCCACATTTAACAGTCGGTTTAAGGGATTTTCTTCTTTTATAACTAAAAGTTTGGACGGAATGAAGCTCACAAACCATGTTTGCCCGGACTGTAAACCAGGTGCATAACAATATACACGTACTATTTTCGGACGTATGGAATGACTTTTTTGTGAATAACTTCTATCAAAATAACTAGGCACTTGTTCAATTGTTTTATTTGCTATACATAAAACAGTTTGTATTGCAGAACGCTAAATAATATTTAAAAGTCAAGAACACAACAACAACGTCTGGTATTTTGATTGATGAAAGTGAAGTTTGCCAAAAAAGCATGTCCAATGCTGTTTTGAATGTTTGTGAATAACAAGACATAGTGGTAAATATAAACGTCTGTATCTTTATTAATCTCTTGGGAAATTAAGAGATTGCAGAAAATGTAAACTTGTTGAATATTTGAATATTTCCTACACATAATAAATGCCAATAACCCCAGACAAAAGTTTTGTTTTCATTTTATTCGCTTTGTGATAATGATATATGCATGTATTTCTTTTTTATTATTCATTTTTCAATTTATTTATTTATCGATAAAAAAATATTTTATTTAGAGCTAAGTTAGCGTTATTCGTAAATACATGCAAACGTCATTAAAAGAGATTTTAAAGATGTCCGTATGAAGATTTAAAGATATTTAGTGGTTTTAACTTTTACATTTTTACTTTGAGATTTCGTGATGACTGTTTTATTGCAAGCATTAGATTAGAAAAATGAAATAATTTACTTATCAAAATTAAATCATTTACAGTTCCATCTTTTGCTTTCTGTACCTTACTTGCGAATCGAAAGGCTTAATTCTTACTGACTTGACAATAAAAATCGTTTGACAAAAACATTTCCCTCTGAAAAAACATTCCAAAAATATCTTGCTTAGCTTAGTAGATGAAATTAAAAATGCAACTGCAATACAAATATTTACTGTTTTTGATATCGATATTGTACTTATCTCACTGAACATCCCGTTTATATATTTGATAATTTTGCTTGTGTATAATTTGCTTTCGATTAAATCTACCAAAACAGAAGAATGGAAGTAATATGTTTCCCTGTTTTGTACATTGCTATAATTAATGAGGAATATTCGATTACAACAATAAAGAGATATTAATTCATTTAGAAATCTGAATATTTTCTTTGGAAAACAGGAAACTTCCCCGTATATTGCATTGAAAATATATTTGTCAAATGTTTTATAGATTGGCATGCACAGTTAGCTGTGAGTTACAAATTTAAAATGATATACTTCATTAAGTTTGTAGGGACATTAATGTGAATATATTGCTGTAAATAAGATTCGTTTTGAAAAAACAGATTACCCGTGTACATGTAATATGCGATTTACTCTACTTGTAAATATAAGAACACGGTCAAATTAAAAAGCAATATTTGTTTAGTTTGTATTGTTCAAGAGCATGAAAGATGGTAACTACATGTAAAAGAACTTCTGCAATAAATGTTAAATTAAATTAATTACATGACAACAATTCCTGAAAGCAAAAAAGACGCTGCTTAAACATAAAAAAGCTAATGATAACAAAATTGAAAATAAGACAGGCTCAGTTTGATTGAGCCTGTTCATTAACGGCCTGCTGGCTCCGGTTTAAGCAAGATTGAAGATTTAAACACCTAAATGGCTGACATAGTGACATATTGAATTTTGAAACATCCGCAGATGTGTTTAAGACTTATTCCAACAAATGCAACTCAATTCAGGGTATTGAATTACAAAAATAAATTAATTAATTTATAGGATAATGGTTAATTAAATAAATGATACGTATTCACATGTTCATACATTAAATTACGACTACAGAAGCCACTGAGACATTTGTGTCAGTATACATGTATAATATGTCCAATTAACATTCAAACACAACCCTAATCTTATAATAAAAATGTTTTATCCGAGTATATATCAAAACGTGGCCAAAACAAGTCACATTATTTTTGCTTATAGCATATGTACGTCAGAAACCATACCGTTTGTTTATAGCCATTAAACTAACAGGAATTTGATAAGTTACACCAAACACATTGATTAATATATTGTTGAAAACATTTTCTGACGACAAAATACCGTAATATATCAAGTGTCGTGATTCATCATATTTTGTATTAATTGGTCATGTTTCAAATGTCCTTCTTCTATGACATATGTTACATATTGCACATCCAGTAACGCAGGAATGAGCAAATAACGTTGAAGTAACGCCCAATCTGTGCAACGCTATGGCCAAAACGAATATCACAGTAACTAAACCAACCAAAATATTTTATTCTAAATCAAATTATTATATAAGAAATGAATTAGCGCATACAGCTGCTACGACATTGTACTTAAACCTGCATTACATTTTTTGTTCAGGAATATGTTTACTTCTTTATACCTTCGTGAGAAAGAAAACCTGATTAACGTTTTGAATGTCACTTTTGTGTTTTGTCAAAAAATATGTACATTTAACTCATTTAAAACTTTTATATTTACATGTTCTGTATAATACCTATGACATTTGTCAAACTACAAGTGTCTATTAACAATACAAGGAAGCTGGTAAATAAGATTTAGCTATTTTAATGAGATAACCGCCGTTGGTTCGGTGCTTCATTCTGCATAGAATTCGGCGTAACCTCGTTCAAATGGTCTCATTCATGTTTTATCTGCTTAATTAAGAGTCATATGACACGAGTAGATTGGAAAATGTTTCAGGTACACCGAATATGAAAATTCATAAAGTAACATGTATGTTATTGTATTCAAAGATATCAACGAAACTAAAAATCGCCCTCAATACGCTTATCGTGTCGTCATTTTCACTAATGATTTTGGAAAATAAACAATTTTATAGAAATATTTTTGATGAAGTTTAGTGTAAAATGTCTCAGCAACCGTATTCGCTAATTCATTTCTTCCCATTTGGTGTGCAATAAAACAATATTGTTCCATTTACTTATCGCGGTGTTCGTTCCACAATTTTACAATTCGTGCGTTATTTGCACTTTCCTGCGTTACTGCATATACAAGGTGTGTTAGCAAAGACAAAAATTGGATTCAGACTTTTCAGTCTTTGATGTATTAGATGGTTAAACTCATATTTATTTAACGTAAAAAATCGCCCTGAATCTAAAATATGAAATTTGCGTTAATCTTTTGATCAATATCGCAGTTAAGTCATATTTTTATTTTCTGTTATCATATTTTCTGTAAAAAGATACATGAATTTTTAATTTACCATTATATTTCTCTGCATATGATACAACTTTTCTCTAACTTCGTTTTGTAACAAGAGATTTATCGCGATACCCCGATTTTCAACACATTTTGATGATAATTATCTTAGCGGACCAGTAAGGTATTGATTTAAACGGTAGTTCGCTACTTGAGGAGTATAGAAAGATGAATGAAAATCTTCGAAATCGACAGCAATGTTCACATGACTAGTTGATGTAATTCAGCTTGGTACAGAACATATACATATCCATATCAAATTTGCACATGGTATTTCGAAACATAATCACTGTCAAACACAAAAAGATAGCATTCTGCATATTGAATATCCAGCTTCCTTTTTGAAAATACGCGCCTTTAAATAATTACTTTTGAAACGGAAAGTAGAAAAGGGTCATTTAATATTAAAATGATGCCAGTTTATATAGTTTTCATTGTCCGTTTATTTATATTTTTACTGAGTGCATTCATCTTTTCTTTGAATAAACAGATTATGTATCACAAACTTTTTCTCAGTATTGAAAAGAATGAGTGATTTAATTTCCACTTTAACTATTTTGAATATTTCCATATTTAATAAATATGACAGTGTCAGAATATTTGTTATTTGATAGCAATAAAATAGAGAAAATAAAAATTCCTGAAGAAAGTCCAAAACGGCAATATTGAAAATGTTGCAGGCTCGGTTTGATTGAGCCTGTTCATGGACGGTAATAATTCTCAGCTGAGGACATTACAGCATTAAGGTTATTTGCAAAAAGGCATTATAAATAGTAATAATAATATGAGTTTTGGGATTTGAAATAAGAAAAAAAACAAGATCCCTAAAGAATACATACATATGGCAAAATGTTGCGTGCTTAGATTGATTGATTTTGTTCATGTACGGATGTGGTTAGTGCAAACTTCTATCCACTGCAGAAATTGAAACTGACAACATCCACAGTTGTGTTTTACTGCAGGAATTGTTAAAACCTCAATATGCTTACTTCAATTTAATCAATAAAAAAGCCAAACATTGATATTGTATTTCTGTTTATCTCTTAGCTTTAATTTAAAGACTATTTAGCCTTTTGCAACATTCTTTTATACATAGCAACAATTAATATCATTGACAAAGCTGTCTATTTCAATTTGGTCCCCTGTAAAATGTAATTCTTGCAGTTTCGTTCGGTGCCCCTGCGGGAGGCGTCATTTGCAAAATACATGTTTGCTAAAAAAAACACTTACCAATATTAATTCTGAAAAGGTAAATTGATTTCTTAAACATCTCAAAACTGAGTTTTCTGCGGACTTCTAAAACATATGGTTTATCGGAAAAGGAATAACAGAAAATTTTATCTTGTATATATGTCAAATGTTAACCTCTATTTAATCTCTAATCACTGTTTAAGAAAGTAGTTTGTCACTTGTGGACAAATGGGCAATACTAGTACGTTATTCAGATTGAACTGCAAATAACACGAAATACATTCAATTTAATTCTGACTACATACATATCTGCTCGTTCTGCGGATGTTTAACAATTTGACCTGTTTGTGTTTAGGGGATGACTTTGTTTCCGCTCCTTTAAACGCTACAATACGTCTCCCAAAATTTGAGAAGTAATTTTCTTTCAGAAAATATGTTCGAATCATTATTGGTATTTCTGTTACAAATAAACACACAGTAAAGAAGATTTCTTTTTATAGATAAACTGATAAATACTGATGTATATCCTTGATTGATATATATTGTAATTTATGGTTCTCATAATGTGAATTTATAAACAACTTATTGTTATAAAAATGCAAACAAATAAAACTAAGTACGTAAATGCAAACAATTTTAATAGGTTCCCGTTATTTCCATCAATTTGCTTCAAACCGTTGTTGAATTAGTCTTAAAATGAAATTACTTCAATGTCTGCCATTCCGACATGTGTATATCAAGTTTTATATGTAAATATGTCTGAAGACTGTAGGGTAACATAAGGTATTTCTTGCTTTCCAGTGTTATTATATAAATTTTCTTATCATATAAGCTAGCAAACCTATAGGAATTTACCATGTTTACTGTGCAAGTATCGAAAATAAGTTATCATTAGTAGCATGAATTTGAATATTTAGTAAAATATTGTCTGGTAAAAGAAATGAATTATTGAAATATTTCATATCAATTGACATTTATTACTTCATGTTAATATTTATCTAATTTACATCTTACTATACACTCTGATTTATACAGTTATTGTCTATCTATTTTATCCGATGTTAGATTATTTAACAGAAATGTCAATCATATATTGTCAAAGCAGAATATATTATATAATAATAATATGTTTTATTGATGTAATTATTCTATCGGTAAACCGATCCAGGATTATTACGTCTAATGATTAAAATAATTTGTATTTATTTATCTAAAGCCATCCAATATCTAGTGCGTTTTAATTACTGTTGAGCGAAATTAAAATCTGAATATATTTACAGCTGGACAGTAACTATACTTCCTGTTATGAACATACAATTGTTAAAAGGCAAGCTTTACTTGTTGAGGAAGACGTCAGGAGCCCTTCATTGCATTATTTCGGACAGGAACAGGCCCTTGTGTAGAACCACCGACGTTTCGTCAGCTAGATGAACAGCTTCCTCACATGAAAAAATCCAAAGTCCATGTTGGGTTTCGAACCCACAGCGATAAGAGACAAGTAGTTTGAAGTTAACGACTTCAACGACTCGGCCACGGACGTCCCCCCCCCCCAAAAAAAAAAGTAACAAAATAAGTCAATAATGTTTAGACATGAGAAGTAAATAAGTATGATTATTCAAATATACACTGTGATAAGAAACATTTAAGACAATTAAACTTTAAATGTGCACAAAGCAAAGGAAATGGCTAGTCGTGTCCAGTTCTGAAAGAAGATATTGTAATTTATGAACTTCATTATAACGTAATAACTGTTCTTGTCTTGCCTGATATAAGTAATTTGCTATTAAACAGCTTACTGAAAAAATGTTTATTCTATTAGCGGGTGTTCTTAATGGACAAATGAATTATTTTCAAATACAACATCAGCCAGTTTTTCTGGTAACTGTTTAATATAAAATGTTTGATACATTGTTGCGTGTAGGTGAAATTGATCTAATCCTATCTTCGGGATGATATACTTGTTTAACAAACCAGACAGTCAATCCTGTTTAGATCCTTCGGAAATAAACATTTCCATAAAACTATGTATTCATATGGCATTAAAATGATATCAACTCAAGAATTGTCTAGGAATAAGAATACCATGCCAACACGCATTGTCAATCTGTCTTTAAAAAACAGTCTGAAGGCACTTTTAATTTAGCGAATTTAAAGTAATGCAATCTAATTGTATAAGAATTAAAATATTGTGTACGGAATATTAAAAGATAGTGTACATCATTACATTCGTCCTTAAACTGATAGCACACTTCGACACATGATTGCAATTCGCTTCCACTATTTTTCTTGTTGTAGTTAGTCAGATAAATAAAAAAAAAACAGTCAGGTAACGGAAAATTTAATTTAATAATTTTATGAGATGTTGCCTCAAGAAATGTTAAAGAACTCCAGTATCATGACAGATAAATTGACTAAAATAATAAACGAACCCTACGTTATTCGTTAATTCCACAAATAACATGAACAGAAGGGTAAAAATACATTGTATAATACAACAGGAAGAAAAAACAACACAACAATATGCAATGAACATAGAGTTTCTCCAAATCCAGGCAAAATAAATTGTTTGCCTTAAATGTAAATTTTTTAAAGCATTTTCAATCAGTTTGATAACATTGCGCTTTATATAAAATCTTGATGAGTCTTCATTGGGAAGCGTGGCGCTTAATATAAGGTGGAGCTTGATGTATTTCTTCTATTTGTAGAAGTGATCTGTCACGTTAGCTAACATGTGATAGTGATAAGTCGTCTCAAACATATGGTGGCTCATGTCAAGGACATGTAATACTCATGTCTTCATAACATCCGTAGAGATTATATGAATATATTTGGGCAATTAATTATTTATATAAGGACATGTTAGGCAGGCCAGCGACATTGCTGGTACGTTAAATGTTTTTTTTTTCTTCAATCAATATTTAGCATATATATGTATGTATATACATTAAAGCAGTTCAGGAACCAATTATATGTAAATTAGATGCCTATTTAATAATAATCTTAAGACGTATTGACGCTTTTAGTTTAAATAATAATGCCGTGTATTAACAGGAAAATGATAGCTCCTAAACATCTTGGCCGATTATATAGTTACTGTTTGTCTACTTATTGTTTTCAGGTTACTTACTCTTAAACATGCGGCGTAAGGAATGTGGAAATTTCATTGTTGTATTTTAATGATTTTATCATCAATGGAACAAAATATCTTAGTGTGACTTTAGCCCGAGGAAGAACAAACTTGCGCTATGCACATCGTCTTATTGAAGAGAACATTTTGTTCAAATAGTATAAATTTCTTTCCACCCGTTCAAAAGATACAGACACGAAATTGTTAAAAGACGGACGGTCGGACGGACGAACATTTCGGGTGGTTGTGCTTATTAATTGACTTTTATGGGGCACTTTTCCACATAAACCAGTAAAAAACTTATTAAACAGTCGGTTTAAGGGATTTTCTTCTTTTACAACTAAAATTTTGGATGGAATGAAGCTCAAAAACCATTGGATGCTTGCCCGGACTGTCAACAAGGTGCATAACAATATACACGTACTATTTTCGGACGTATGGAATGACTTTTCTGTGAATAACTCCTATCAAAATAACTAGGCACTTGTTCAATGGTTTTATTGCTATACATTAAAACAGTTTGTATTGCAGAACGCTAAATAATATTTAAAAGTCGAGCACAAAACAACAACGTCTGGTATTTTGATTGATGAAAGTGAAGTTTGCCAAAATAGCATGTCCAATGCTGTTTTGAATGTTTGTGAATAACAAGACATAGTGGTAAATATAAACGTCTGTACCTTTATTAATCTCTTGGGAAATTAAGAGATTGCAGAATATGTAAACTTGTTGAATATTTGAATATTTCCTACACATAATAAATGATCATAACCCCAGACAAAAGTTTTGTTTCCCTTTCAATTCGCTTTGTGTTAATGATATGTGCATGTATTTCCTTTTTATTTCTCATTTTTCATTTTATTTATTTATCGATAAAAGATACTTTATTTAGGTGTAAGTTACCGTTATTCGTCAATGCATGCGAACGTAATTAAAAGAGTTTTTAAAGATGTTCGTATGAAGATATAAAGATATTTAGTGGTTCGTGATGAGTTTTTTATTGCATGCATTAGATTAGAAAAATGCAATAATTTACTTATCAAACTTAAATCATTTACAGTAACTGTTCCATTTTTTGCTTTCTGTACCGTATATTGCGAATCGAAACGCTCATCGTAATTCTTACTGATTTGATAATAAAAATCGCTTGATAAAAAAGTTTCCCTCTGAAAAACATTCCAAAAAATCTTACTTATCTTAGTAGATGAAATAAAGAATATAACTTCAATACAAATTTTACTGTTTTCGATATCGATATTGTATTTATCCAACTGAACATCCCGTTTATATATTTAATAATTTTGCTTGTGTATAATTTGTTTTCGATTAAATCTACCAAAACAGAAGAATGGAAGTCATATGTTTCCTTGTTTTGTACATTGCTATAATTAATGAGAAATATTCGATTAGAACAATAAAGGGATATATATTTATTTAGAAATCTGTATATCTTTTTTGGAAGACAGGAAACTTCCCCGTATATTGCATTGAAAATATATTTGTCAAATGTTTTATAGATTGGCATGCACAGTTAGCTGTGAGTACAGTTTTAAAATGATATACTTCATTTAGTTTGTAGGGACATTAATGTGAATGTATTGCTGTAAATAAGATTAGTTTTGAAAAAAAAACAGATTACCGTGTAATATGCGATTTACTCTACTTGTAATTATAAGAACACGGTCAAATTAAAAAGCAATATATTTGTTTAGTTTGTATTCTTCAAGAGCATGACAGAGTGGTAATTACATGTAAAAGAACTTCAAATAATGTTTAATAATTAAATCAATGACATGACAACAATTCCTGAAAGCAAAATAGACGCTGCTTAAACATAAAGAACGCTAATGATAACGCATTGAAAATAAGACAGACTCAGTTTGAATGATTTTGGAAAATAAACAATTTTATAGAAATATTTTTGATGAGATTTAGAGTAAAATGTCTCAGCAACCGTATTCGCTAATTCATTTCTTCCCATTTGGTGTTTTATTTGTTCCATTTACTTATCGCGGTGGTCGTTTTAGCCATTTGATTGCACTTATTTGCACTTTTCTGTGTTACTGGATATACAAGGTGTGTTAGCAAAGACAAAAATTGGATTCAGACCTTTCAGTCTTTGATGTATTAGATGGTTAAACTCATATTTATTTAACGTACAAAATCGCCATGTATCTAAAATATGAACTTTGCGTTAATCTTTTGATCAATATCGCAGTTAAGTTATATTCTTATTAAATTTTTCAGTTATAATAATTTCTGAAAATAGATACATGAATTTTTGGTTCACCATCATATTTCTCTGCTAACGATACAAATTTCCTCTAACTGCGTTTTGTAATCAGAGTTTTATCGCGACACCCCGATTTTCAACACATTTTGGTGATGTCTTGGTGGACCAATAAGGTATTTATTTAAACGGTATTTCGCTACTTGATCTAGTATAGGAAGATGAATGGTATTTTCAAAATCGACAGCAATGTTCACATGAATACTTGATGTAATTCAACTTGGTACAGAACATATACACAACCATATCAAATTTGTACTATTCCAATGATAAATGGTACTTCAAAAAAGTAATCATTGTCAAACACAATAAAAAAGATATCATTCTACATAGTGAATATCCAGCCTCCTTTTTGAAAATACGCGCATTTAAATAATTACTTTTGAAACGAAAGTAGAAAAGGGTCATTTAATATTAAAATGATGCCAGTTATATATTTAGTTTTCATTGTCCGTTTATTTATATTTTTACCGAGAATACGCAATCATCTTTTCTATGAATAAACCGATTATGTATCACAAACGACTTTTTCTTAGTATTGAAAAGAATGAGTGATTTAATTTCTACTTTAACTATTTGGAATACTTCCATATTTGATAAATATGGCAGTGTCAGAATATTTGTTATTTGATGGCAATAAAATAGAGAAAATACGAGTTCCTGAAGAAAGACCAACGGCAATATTGAAAATGTTGCAGGCTCGGTTTGTTTGAGCCTGTTCATGGACGGTAATAATTCTCAGCTGAGGGCATTACAGCATTAAGGTTATTTGCAAAATGCCTTATAAATAATAAAAATAAAATGAGTTTCGGGATTTGAAATAAGAAAAATAAACAAGATCCCTAAATATTACATTCAAATGGCAAAATGTTGTGTGCTAAGATTGATTTATTTGTTCATGTACGGATGTGGTAAGTGCAAACTTCTATCCACTGCAGAAATTGTAACTGACAACATCCGCAGTTGTGTTTATACTGCAGGAATTGTTAAAACATCAATGATAACCGCCGTATGAACACATCTGCGGATGTTTCTAAATTCAAAATTTCACCATCTTAGTGTTAAAATGTTGAATTCTGCTTAAGCCGGTGCTGTTTTTCACTATACTATTTCAATATAACCATGAAGAGCGGCATATGGTAACCAAGTAAATGAATAACTGTACCCTAAACGAGAACTAAATGATTGGAACACACCACACTTTTTTCCTTCTTATTTACGCTTTTAAGTTAGGTTTACATCTTGACTATAGTGTTTGCACTGTTTATGGACTGTAATTGCAACAGCGACACACAAGACAATTTCAGAATTTCGAGGATATTAAAGTACATTGTTTTATTAATAATAATTGCTAAAAATTAATACAGTTTAGAATGCTTGGGGATCAAAAATGATTTTAAAACGCAAACTATTTTCCATTTGAAACCAATTTTAGTGATTCGTTCAATCCATCTAACTCCGAACGCGTTGATTGTTGAAAAATATTACCTGTCAAATGTTAACCTATATTTTATCTCTGTTTCAGAAAGTAGTTTGTCACTTGTGGACAAATGGGCAATACTGGTACGTTATTCAGATCGGACTGCAAATAACACGAAACAGATTCAATTTAATTCTTACTACATACATATCTGTTCTTTCTGCGGATGTTTCACAATTTGACCAGTTTGTGTGTCAGGGGTTTTGACTTTGTTTCCGCTCCTTTAAACGCTACAATACGTCTCCAAGAATAATATATATGTTCTGATCATTAGGCATTTGATATTTCTGTTACAAATAAGCACACAATAAAGAAGATTTGTTTTTATAAATAAACTGATGCATACTAATGTATATCCTTAATTGATATATATTGTAGTTTATGGTTAGGGAAAACGATCTACCGTGTATATAAAAGTTAACGTAATCCGGAATGTGACATCAAATCTGCATATTGTAACAATAAAGAGTAACGGTAAAAAGTAATAGTAATGATTGCTTTTGGATATAACTTCGGTGCATGCTGTCGTTAAATTGATCAATAAAATGGCATTTCGTACGGAAAACGTTACATTCTTAACGACCGTTGAATGCAATGTAGTTGTCTACTTACCATTTCTATCATGCAATAGTGTGCCTATTACGTCTATAAAACACGCTTAGTATTTTAAAGTTAAAACCCTGTCAAGTGCAGTGAATTATAAATTTGCTTAAAGGTGTTTCAGTTGTGCAACTAATAAGGTTGTCTTTTACAAATATTTGATACTTTGAAACTATTTTACCTCTTCTTAACAGTTTATGTAATTTCTTCGAACCGATAAAGATAAAGAATGAACTTTTACTGATGTTTGGTGTCATTAGAATGCAACAATAAAGGTTCCACATTTCGCATGCCAAATATAATATACGAGTGATAATCATCTGAAGACAGTAATAGATAATCTCTAATATAATATTGATTTGATAATTTGAATCAATGCTTTCTCAGCTTTAGCAGGGGAGCTCGTTTTGACCACTGCTGTTGCTTCAAGTTTGATTCTGATGCTTACACCAGTATAGGCAACCCCTCCTGCCACAAAGCTAACCTATTTGCTTGTTCTTTTTATCTGTTTGAATGCTTTTAGGCATTACACTTCATGTAAAAACTGCCACAACTGTTATGATCAGGGTAATGTATAAAAAGTTAGGCAATTAATTTTAGAGTGGTTTAATATTGCTTTCTGCACATTTATTTTGCAAAGTATTAATTTTTTACTTGATAGGTGTATTACGAGTATGTGCATTATAATCTATTAAAACAATACCAGTGATACTTTTTTCTTCAATATTAATTTTTTTTTCAGAATTATGTTTTGTTAGAAGTATATAAAGATTATTCCCTGCGGTCTGGAGACCGCAGGGTATTGGTACGCGTTTTACTTTTGAGGCATGGAGGAGCACGTGACCTGTTTTCGGTACATGGAGGAGCATGTGATCTGTAAACAGTACACGATTGGTTAATTGACCTTTTCGAAAACCTGGCTAAATACCGTTTGTCGGTACGTTACGGAATTACCTCTAGGGAATTAGTCAGAATTAGACCTAATTAAGAACAAAAAAACTATTACGTGATATTTCTAATTTTCTATAATTATTTTACCGTTTAAGGTGGAAAAACTTGAATGATGTATTTAAAAATTATCATTGTTTCTTTAATATATGTATCTCAAATTTTACAAACAATAAATTGTTTATACTGAAAATCTACAAAATTAAAATATTCGTAGTGGCATCTGCCATAATAAATAGAGATATGTTCTGCGTAAATTTGTGTGTTTACTTTATAATTTTTTTTTTGGCTTGGAATTATTCATAAAATGGTAGGCCTATTTAATCATTTTCTTAAAAAGAAATAATTGTTTTATGTTCGACTTTCTCCGGTCATCAACGGTCATCAGTTTCCAAAGACTATATTACTTTAAGATCTATATTGATCGATTATTGTCAACTACAAACGTTTATTTATTCCCCTCTCCCAAAACAATGTTGAAAATATCTTTATATCATTAAAAATGTTCCCCGCAGGAAACCATTTTACTTGTAGTACTAATTGAGTGCTCTTAAATGGACCATGTTTATAAAATATATAAGCAATGATAGGAACATCCGCAATTGAGACCGCCACACAATTAAGATCCCATTTGATCCTTTTTAAAAGGACACACTTCAAGCCCAATCTAAATGTTAAGCGAAACATTTCATAAGGAACATTTATCATTGTTTATTTTAAGCGCAACATTTGGATTATGCTTTTATTTTGGGCCACTCCCAATTTTTGATTTGAAATAATATATCATTAACTAGATTAACGAAAACTACAATTTACAGAGAAATAATTAGGAACTAATTTCGATAATTCAGAGTAAGCTTATAGTAAAAAACGAATGTAAAGAAATTAACTGTCAAAAGTATGCCGTAAAAACCATTCTAGTTCTCGAAGGAAATGAGACTGAATAGCTTTTATTTATTAAAATTACATATATATTTTACAAACTTCAAAGCGTTTTAAAAGACAGATTGACAATGCATGTTAGCATGACAATCTTAAGCTGGACAATACTTCTGAATCAGCTAAATAAATAGTTTTATGGAAATTTAAAAAAGAATTGTCTGGCTGGTTATTATTTAACAATTATATCATTATGAAGATAGGATAAGATCAAGTTAACTTATACGTTACAATATATCAAATTTTTTGTATTGAGTAATTGCCTGAAAAGTAAGCAAATGCTGAATACTGAAAATAACTGACTTGTCTAAGCAAACAATATTAGATAACCAAACATTCACCCAGTTAACTATAATAGTATAATATATTTATAACATTTTACACAAATCTGACAAGAAAAGAAAGTCCATTGGCATTGTTTCTTAAAGACCTGAACACAGTTATTGCATTTGCTTTGCTGTATACACATGCTTTTTTTGCATCATGTAATAATACATGTTTGCTTTTTATGTCGGAATGATATTCATTTATTAAAGCTACCTATAATTTATTATAAACATAACAATGTTATGTTCATGGAAGTAAATATAGTTTCTGATTTGATTTAAATCATATTTATTTAGATGTTATTCTGCTAAAAAGTTATCAACCTTCTCACTTACTAACTATTAATGATTTAAAATAATACAGTCTTAGGGTTATTTAATCATTGGAAACGTTATTATCCTAGATCGGGTAACCAATCAAACAGTAATATTACACATTCATAAATGTTGATAATGTTTTACTAAATTTCTTCTAACTTTACATTTGATGACTTCATCCAAACATTCTTAAGACAGAAGATTATTACCAAAATGCGAATTTAATAAAAATTATAAATGGTAACTGATATGAAACATTGCAATAACTCATTCATTGGACAAGACAATATCTTAATGAATATTTAAAGTCAAGCTAATATTTAATTATTTCAGATTCTTTAAAAGAGAACATAATAAAAAGGGAAATAATGGACAATGGTATCATAAATGCGGGAAACAGTAAACAGTTTCACATTATAACAAAATCACCTGTGATTTTAATAAGTTCTACAAATAAGAAAAAAGCAATACAATTATAACACGTAATATAAATTGTGTTTCTGTATTATTGTAATATGAAACAGATTACTCTTAGACAAGGGCAAAAATAAAAATAATGCATGTACTGTTATTCATTTAAAGATCCGCATGTTATTGGGAGAAAAGATATTTCATTAAATCCCATTTATTAAAATGAAAATCTCTTCAAAACGGACTAATTGGGATTTTCACAGGGTCACATGACGATTTATTACTGGTAGAAATAATAAATACAGTTAAACCTAGATCTTTATTTATGCACAAGTGAGCACCTGAGTATAAGCATCAAAGCTCTGTAATCCAGCTATATGGCTTCCTTACATGAAAGACTCCAAGTCCCCTGTCGAATATGAACCTACAGTGGTGATCGACAAGTGGTTTGAAGTCAACGACCTGAACATTTTGAGACATATAGACAAATTTTTAATATGTATGGAGATAAACTGTTCCACAATTTCATTTGTTTTATTCGTCAAGCGTTTATTGCTATTATCTTGTTTGAGGTATTATATTGTAACTAGTTGTATTTTAAGGACAGATTTAGCATTATCATCCTGTGCTGTGCCGTTCTTAAAGTGAACAACGATAAATTACAACTCGTTTGAGATTTGCTATATATACATAAATGTACCACGTTTTAGAATGTATATACTTCAGTCACATAAAGCGAACACACAAAGTCTGCTTGTAAAATGTCTATCTCTGGATTGTAAATGTGACTTTTAAATTGAAATGAAAGTATAAAAATTTTCAGAGAACAAAACATAAGCAAATATTGCATGTTGGTAACAATAAGAAAGGATTCATTTTACATTCAACATTTGTAATGATATACGGTCTGCTATATATACACGCATCTTAACAAATCAGGACGTCTAAATTGCAATTTTCGGTAAAAATGATTTTGCATATAATATATTTTATTTTCAAGGCAACCATAACGTCGTGAATATCATGAGTGAAAGCTGTGTAAGTTTGAACGAAGCAAATGTCAGCTACTTGTCGGTTTCTATATTCCTTTTATGTGTTATAAGAATTATCACCCCATCCGTGCTTTGTCGAGTGACCTGTCTGTCTCTTTTTTATGTCCTGCTGTATTACTTGCCTATAGTCCCGTGTTTCTAGGTAGTGTAGGGATTGCGTTCATTGAACGCCACCCTTCTTTGTTGTTGATCTTATATACTTTGATATAAGCTTTTGATATTATATAAAGTTACACATTATTTATTGATCCGAAGCTTAAGCTCCGAATTTTATACAATAAGGAACTCATGCTAAGGCGTACACTAAAAACATTTCATTTACCCTGTGAGATTTTGAGAAATGTACGTACATGAGTATGGCATAATCTTGTTGAATAAAAATGCGACAGATGAAATATATTCATTTAGTTCATATTGTAAGACATACATGCATACAACATTCTGTCGCTGAAGATCTTATTATATTATGTATCTCACTAGTCATTTATGGTATATTATTCTTTTAATAGTAGCGTATTCTTATATGTTGGTAAACTTGTCAATAAAAGAATAAATAAGTTTAAGATTAAGATTTTTATAAATGTGTTGTTAAAGTCGCTGGCAACATTTACGGCAGAACATTTCCTTGCTGATATTCAAATTACTCACTATTATCTAATTCAGGCTATATTTATCAGAACATCCAGTAAAATTATATTACATACATTATAGGTTCAACTAAATGTGTTATAAAAGATAATTGTTTATGTCTGTTTGCATATAAATAAGAAAGAATGTCTGCAAGAAAATTTAACTGTTTGCGAAATGGATTGTTTATATGACAAGAACCCGTGCAAGAGTAGATGTATTGAAAGTAAGCTTAATCACCCTTAAGAAAGAATTTGTAGATACAAAATCAAATGTTCACTGCAACGGATGTTGGTGAGTCAACATAAAGTATAAACATATGCATGCATTAATATGCATACAGTAGGGTGAACGTTAAGGTTGTCAAAACTAGCGTTTTTCGTGCGTTCGTTTTTTCGTGTAAAGTGCGTGCGTATATCGTGCAGATATTTCAAAATAACATAACACATAAAATAACACATGGCTGTCGATGTTGTTATTGATATTGTCAACCCGAGAAATTGAATTGGCTGCGCCTTGGGGGATAGGGGTTGACAATCCACAACACTCCAACAGCCATGGCTATTAAATATTTAGCGGAAATTACATATGGAATTATTTAAGAGCTATGTCCCAAGTGAAGTATGCGAGGGGAGTATGATTCTTGCACTTAATTTGCTTTTCTGTTGTTTTCAATTTGAATATTGAACATAATGTTAAGTGTACACATAGACGCCTTTAACAGAAAGTATTTTCAAATAACTGGCAATTGGATTATATTGTGTTTTGTTCTATTTAAAAACATAATGTAGTATTGAAAACGCGTAATATCATTCATATATCGTCCAACGTTGCATTCCATGTGGATGAACTCCATTGTTGCTCAGGAGGTGAGACAAAATGGGTTAGAATTACTGTTTAGCTTCAGCAAGTGAGATGGTTGTTACCCCTGGTACTGCCCAAAGTTTGTTTATCAGTAAACTATTTGTTCGATATATAAATCCAGAAAATAATGATCCTAAGGAAGCAATGAATACAACCATTTACAATAAGGAAATAACATAGTACTCTGTTTTATAAAGTCTGTATCGGAGAGATAAAATGATGTGCAATATTTCTCAAGCAATATTTTATCTTCATGACTAGAGTGCTAGAATAATATAGAAGATGCTTGGTTTAAACAATATTTATTTTCCAAATAGATTTACACACATGTTATACAATTTTACACAATCTAGTAATAACAAATAGAAATATAATTAAAACAATCATTGTGTTAGTATAGCATACAGAATAGAGGATAAAGCTTTGTAGCTTATACTAAGCCTCGCTTCTGTCTGTCATAAGAATCTGCACTGACGATATTACTTCATTTGAAACATTTTTGAACCGGAACAAAATAAATAAACGAAAGGGTAGACCTGGTTTTAAATAAAGAGAAAAACAGATAAAACAGGCAAAAAAATCAAAAAGAAAAATGTTTTGATTTTTAAAACATTTTAAGTTTAGTAATTATCAAAGAGAGAAAATAAAGATAAGGAAAGTCCATGAGGTAAAGTAAGGAGGGGAAGAAAGATTTGAGATGTGTGGGTCTTTTTCAGGGACGAAGCGATAGTGGGTTTTAATTAGCGCTTAAATCTTTGTGTATGTGTTATAAAGCCTTGCACATGTTTAAAAATAGTTTCGTTTTTGTCCAAGTCAAGAGATTCATTTCCAAACAGGAGAATGTTTTCAGTGATTGGTGTGATATTGCTGAGGTTGTTTAACATGGTTGTTCTTTGATTAGTATAAATTGGACATGCAAGAAGAAAGTGTTTTGTGTCTTCAATTTCTCCACAAGTGCACAATGGGCTTTCAATGATATTTTTAGAAAAAAGATGTTCTTTAAGAGAACTGCAATGCATTCGTAATCTAGCATATTGGATAGACACTTCTCTGCTTCCAGTATAATAGTAAGATGGAGCTTTTGTTATGTCTCTATTTAAAGCATGTTTGAAAGATGATAAAGTGGATGAGTTTCGGACGTCGGGTGCTAAATTATTCCAAGCGTTAATAGTTGATGGAAGGAAAGAATTGGAAAAAGCTGAGACTTACAGTGGACATTTCTGATATTTTCAGAATTGCGAAGCCCATAAGGAGTTTCACTACCAACTGATGTTGGAACAAGATTTGAGAGATATGGAGGAACGAGAGAGTTTACCATTTTATAGAAAAGAATGAGTTTGTGCTTAGTCCTTCTGGTTTGGAGTGGTTCTAATGCAGTTTCTTGATATAGTTTAGAAAGAGAAACAAGTTGAGTAGCACCGGAAATGGTTCGAGCGGCTTCTAATTGGATTCGTTCAATGTCTTCTTGTTCGCCTTTTGTAATGTTGTCCCATACAGTGTCAGCATATTCAAGGATTGGACGTATAAAGGAAATATATATTATTTCGATAGATTTTCTGTCAAGAGTAAATTTGAAGGTTCTAAGAATATTTATACGCTGCCACGCTTTGTTTTTGATGTCTTGAATGTGGTTTGACCAGGAGCCATTTTCTGAAAAAGTTAAACCTAAGTGTTTGTGAATATGAACGTTTGATACAATTGTATTATTGAAAATAACCGGTGGGTGAACTGCTTTATTTTGTTTTCGTGTGATTATAAGGGACTCAGTTTTGGAGGGATTGAAGGAAACAAGCCATTGATGTGCCCAGGCATTGATGTTTTCAAGATCTATGTTGAGTTGTTCAGCAGCAGTCACTGGATTTTCGACAATGATATACAAAGTTGTATCATCAGCAAAAAGACGTATGGGTAATGAGATACTGGTTACAATGTCATTGATGTACACTAGAAACAAAAGCGGTCCTCAGAATGGAACCTTGAGGAACACCAGCTGAGATGGTTACAGTATCAGAGGAAGTACCAGAGACAACAACAAACTGTTTTCTATCTGAAAGATAACTTTCAAACCACGTAAGGATTTGACCGGAAATACCACTTTGATGTAATTTAAAGAGAAGACCACGGTGCCACACCCTGTCAAAGGCTTTTGATATGTCACAGAAAACAGCCCTGACTTCTTTCCCATCATCTAGGGCTTGACAGAAGGAACGATAAATGGAAGTTAGTTGATTGACAGTAGAGTCGTTAGGCATGAAACCAGATTGCAAGGTAGAGAAAAAGTGATGTTCATGATAAAAGTTGAAGATGTGTTTGTGTAGGATACGCTCAAGAACTTTATTGAGGGCGCTAAGTAAAGAGATCGGTCTGTAATTACTAATATCTTGTGGGTCATTTTTCTTATGGATAGCACAGACTTGAGCAATCTTCCACTCTGTGGGAACTCTCCCTGACTGTATTGAATAGTTGAAAAGATTACACAGAGGAGTAGATAGTTCGACAGATAGTTGTTTCAAAACAAAGTTGTTGATTTTGTCTGGACCTGTGGCTTTGCCGGCTTTCAGAAGTAGAAGTGCATCAGTTACTTCGGTCGGAGTTATTGTTAGAAAATGTAGTTTCGGGGCTACTGGATTAACACAAGTGTTTGGTAGTTGGTTGTTGGCTTCATTTAGTTGAGTTTGCGCTTGGAAGAAATGATTTAATGCGTTCGCCTTATCAGTGTTTGTTTCAAATATTTGATCATTATGTTTTAGTGCTGGAATTTCTTTGGATGTTTTGTTTGGTTTTATGAATTGTTTGATTACTGTCCAAAAGTTTGAGGTGGAGATGTCTGGGTTTTTTAATTGTTGTGCTAATTTGTTAAAATGTGTCTTCTTTGCATTGCGCACAAGAGTTATGGTTTTGTTGCGAGATTGTTTATATGCGGTCCAATGTTCTTGTAAGTTTGTTCGTTTAGCTTTATCGTATGCTTGTTTTCTGTGTCTTATTGCTTTACGAATGTCATTGTGTATCCAAGCTGGTTGCGATGTTCTAATAGTGACTGATTTAGAGGGAATACATGATTCACAGAGAGTATGAAGTGCATTTGTAAAGTTTGTAGTGTAAATATCAATGTTCTGATTAAGGCAAGTATTCCAGTTATAGTCCAAAACTTTTCTACGGAGAGAGTGAAAATCACCGGAAGCATAGTTCCATATCTTGCGTCTGAAGGTATTGGATTGTCCTTTTTCATATCGAAGGCAGCAATGATAGCGAATATTCTGATCAAGAAAGGGCTCACCTACTCCACTAACAGACACAAGATCATTTGACGAAACAAGGAAAAGATCAATGAGAGATTGAGAATGCTCTGTGAAGTGTGTAGGCTCACAAATGACTTGGGTCAGGCCAAATTTAATTGAAAAGTCTTCTATTTTTTTCTTTGTCTGAGGTTTGCAATAGTCCAGGTTGAAATCGCCTGTGATGATTATGTCTTTTATACCAGAATCAAAAGCCAGACTTATAGATTCATCAATTTTCGATAAGACAGATGCATGAGAATTGGGAGGGCGATAAAATACGCCAAAGAGAAGAGGCTTGTTTTTGATACGGACTTCTACCCAAACACACTCAATACCAATGGGTTCAAGGTCATTGCGACGAGAAGTTGTAAGGGATTCTTTGACGTAAACTAATATTCCACCATGTCTATCACAACTACGGTCCTTTCTGAAAGGTGTATGATAATTATGAAAAAAGAGTTCATCTGTAGATGTAGACTGGTCGAGCCATGTTTCTGTAAAGGCAAGGATGAAGATGCTTCGAAACTGACAAAAGAGTGACCAAATATGCGTATGATGGCAAACGATAGTTTTCAGTCTACAAAAGTCCTTTCACGTATTAAGGTTAATTCTTACTGAACTTGTCTAACATGCTTAATGAGCATGTCTATATGATGGACAGAACAGATAATCACTTTAACATTTTTTGCATACCAATGAACCAGTACGTCTTTTAGGAACTGCAGTTGTCTTAGAAAAATAATGTTTCAGAGGTGATGTTCTGGGCATTATTTCCCAAAGAAGAAACTTTGTGAACAGAATTGGTAAAAATACGACCCCTAATTAAGCAATTTGGAGGTCATCAGTGTATGTAGTATTAAATTTCGACGGAAGAATTACCGCTGTTGATCATATAAAACTTTATTAACATTTAAATGCATACAGTCTCTGAATAGATCGATATATGTCAATGGTTACGACCGTACAATTCAAAAAGGGTGAATTCTAGCAAATGCAATTATGCAGTTTATGAATACAGTCCCTAATGCGTTTTTTTTTATTTCTAAAACAAACAAGTATTAAAAACCCTGCATCTGACATATGTAAGAAATTTATATTCATGTTCTAGGACTGTGTAATCTCGTTTGTCAATCAAAAAAGTTAAAATGAGTCGCTAAATACAATGTTCCTATATATACTGCTGTCACGAAAATATTAGGTTACAAAGTCAAATTAACTAATTGTTCTTTAATACGATATAATTTACCGAACTGTTTTCCTTGTAAGATAATAAGGGTTCGCTATTTGGCAAGTCGTTACAGAGACAAGTGTTTTCCTTGATGATGTTTTCAAAATTGTTCTTTGTTAATAAATGAAATTGTACTAAACAATAAGCAAGTCAGAAATCAGTCGTTGCTGAAAGTAGAACGAATTAAATATTCAATTATCTACAAAAAACAACAAATGCGTACTGTCACATGAAAGAGCACAAGATGTCATTAAAAATGTAAACCAATAGGTTGATTTTCGTGTTTGCATACACTTTCTCGCACTGTCTGAACATCAATTCATTGTAGATCATTAAATGTGGAAGCTATTAAAAAACGTATAACAGCTTAGTCTGTGACTGCACCTCTTACACATTACCTGATTTATAAGTAAAATAATGCCAGACACATGTTTTAATTAATGTAATGAAAATCTAACCATATCTATTGCGTCCAACTGCTCATTAACATTCAAATAATGTTCGTCATATATCCTCTGAGAATATACAGAAGACATATAAAAAAATTATAATACAAATACTGGACATAACCCATTACATTGTTGAATACAATTAATTATACATCTTTTGAAGAGGATAATGATTTTCACGAGATAAATATGTTTGTATACTTTCTATAGGAAGAACAGAGATTAAGAGAAAGATCCAATCGTATTTTTTATTTAAAACACCAAATTACAAAATAATTACTTGCATTATAATAATTGTAGACTGAAATAACCATATGTTAACACAAATATTTTGGTGTATACTGACAATGTAAATCAGTAGATAAAAAAGGTCGATTGATTGAAATAAAAGAAAAGCAGTAGCTTTCTTAATATTATGAAGTTAACTTTTAAAGATGTTGTACTGAACGTCGCATTTACATAAATTGAGTTTTTGTAAAGAAACAATACATGACAGGTGGTATAAAATCATCACCTTGGTTATTGCACAAAATGATGTAACTTATTTTACAAAAGTTATTCGGATGTATCGTGTTATTGGCATGGCAACAAAAACTATTTTAAATCTACCTCTAAATACTTTATTTTACAAAATAACACCGTTTCCACAGGTAAATTGATAAACATTAAGATTTGTTAAATTTTAACTGATCGATCAATTCTGGAATCATACAATTGAAATAAAAAGTACCATATCAGGTAATAAAAGGAAACACCTTATAGCTTTATATTGATATTCAACATTTAAAACATATTATAAAAAGTATTAAGTTTTCCCCTTTATCCCATATTATATTATTTCTTATGAAAGTTTTGAACACAACAAAATTGCATACATTGTCAGTGTCTTTTACTTCCTAAAGGCTTGCTGTTCATTATAATATTATTTTTGATTTGTTCAATTGTAGTACATTTTACAGTTTGATACAATACGTGTGCTATTAATCTTGACGACAAAAAATGCAAATCAAAGATTGTCGGTGTTTCGTAGACACGTTAATCAAAGATCTTGATTAAACTAGCCTGTCAAATGAAGTATATTGTCTGAAAACTAATTCAAGAGCGAATGTATTGATGACAGGGAAAAACCAGGATGGCACGTTTGTTTTCTTGTTTCGTTTCTTATCTAGATGATTGTTTTCTTTGATGTATTTATCTTTTTGTAAACTTTAAATAAAAATGGATCGAATACATTAAAGATATACTTGGTCACTTTCAGTAAAATATTTTCATTGCAGAAATATATTGAAATCTATAAAATTCTTACTGATTATGTCTAATTTGAAACTGCATTCCCAATAACTAGTCAAGCGAAGTAGGGAATTTAAAAAAAAAACTTTCAGTTTTTTAATTACACTATGTATTCATACTGTGTCTTTCTGTAGTGTGTAGAGTTCAAAACATTATACATATACTCCGTGTGTAGTCAAACATGTTTATTTGACCTTAACAAATGAATTGTGTAGCAATTATTAATAGTTTCAAATATCAAATTTGAGCCTAATACATCTTAAAATGCATGCGTAACGTATTTTGATAAAGAATATTTACTTGGTTTTGCTTACATTTTTAAAAATAATTTAAATCGGCGCAGCTCTATTTGTACAAAATTTAATGTGTTTTTTTGTACAAATTATAAGTTAATTTAGTTGTTACTGGTTATTTTTAACGAAATTTGCTTCTTTAACTGAAAATCAGGAAAAAAATGTAAAATCAGTACATAAAAGTGGCAACTGCCAGTTCTAATACACAAATGTTATATTCATTTACATAGGAAAACTTATTTTTACTCATTAGTTTGATTGTCATCATTTACATGTGTAGAAGATATAATTTAAGTATACGTTCATTGACTGTGCAGCAAGGTTTGGCAATCAAACACTTTGATAAAATGTTTCCGAAACGAAATAATATGAAATTGTTCTTTGTACTTTAAACAGAATATTACAACATAATATTATGTTAAATATCAATATATCCATTTATCTAAAAAGAGAGGCTTTCTTGCATCAAATTTCAATAGAAATGATTAAATGTTACTTTATATTCGTGTTTATTGAATTATATTCTGAATAAGCAAGAATAACAGGAAAAAACGGTGCCTAATTAAAGATATTCAATATACATAAACTGTATTATACAAAAGAAAAACAACGCATGAGGCACAATTTTTTCTCGCTTTAAAACGTTATATATTGTCGCTGAAATGTTTGTGCTTACCTCAAAAAAGTAAATAAAAAATGACCATATGTGTCTCCTGCTTGGCTTGCATAGTTTTGTTTAATTACATAACCTAGAATAGTCATCTTTGAAAGAGCAATTCACGTGGCACCCACCTTTTGAGAAGCATGAGTCTGCGGTTGAATATCTAATCTTAAAAAGATGTCCTTGTACAGAACATATAAAATACCTCAGTATATTATCTAAAAAGTACCTGTTGTCCTCTAAACGTAAAATCACACTTCCTTTGAGAAGCATGGACCGTATTTACACATTCTGAAGCATTTTCACGTTATTGACTCACTTCTTCAAATCATGCAATACATTTGTATCTCTCCCACAATATAGCAAGGAGAAATTATTATGCTACAAATGCAATATATATTAGGTATTAGTTTTTCTTCAAGACGACACCAAAGTGTACCTGAACTTTTGCAAAATGCGCACAGGAAGTCACGAAAAAGCAAATCAAGGTACTTAAGCTGTAAATATTATCAACTGTTGCAGTGAAACACTTTATCAAAACAAGTTAGATAAATGAGACATTTATGTACACAAATATGTTCATATTACAACACATATACTTTTATATTCAGCTAAAATTGCTCCATTAATAAGGTTTGAATAGACACGCACGTTAATGTCAATGAATTTTAGTAACATTTTGTGCATAGCGAATTTATATTCATACATTTGAATGTCTTTATGCATTCTATATTCATGGATGATATTTGATATATATCTAAAAAAAGATTAAGTATTAAAGTGATCTCTTATGTTGTGCAGCAAAGAAACAGTTTGAAACATATGTCTCAGAGACTATGGTGGCTGATTTGTGCAATTTCGCGTTTTCGCCCCGCGACCCCGCCAAGCGAAAAGTCGAGAATAATAAGTTAAAATGGCGGGGGCGCGGAGCGAAAATACGCTAATTAGCGGGGGCGCGGGGCGAAAAGTCGAGATTTAATTGTAAAATCGCTGGGCAGCGAAGCGAAATATTTATTGTTATAGGACGCTAGTTAGCGTGCTGTTGTTCGCGCACCCGCCAAATTATTCTTAAAAACCTCGACTTTTCGCTCCGCGCCCCGCTAATTAGCGTATTGTCGCTCCGCGCACCCGCCGTTTTTGTATTTAAAAGCTCGTCTTTTCGCCCCGCGCCCCGCTAATTAGCGTGTTTTCGCTCCGCGCCCTCGCCGTTTTATACATTTATTAAACCTCGTTTGGCGCCCCCGATAATAAGCGTGTTTTCGCTCCAGTCCCCGCCGTTTAATTTCTTAAATCTCGTGCCGCGTCTTCCGGTTTTTGGTGGGGCATGCGCAGTTTGTTTTACTCAGTGTGTTAACACAGGCATGAATGCATTCTATCTGTAAACTTGTGACATTTTAACAGGTAAAACAAAAATTCAATACAGAATAGATACCGATTCACTTTTGATTTACAGATTTTTTCTTCTATTATTCTGTGGAAGACGAAAACACGAAAATTAAAAAGAAATAAAAACTTTGCCCCTCGTGGGCGCGGAGCGAAATTTAAGGAATTAAACGGCGGGGTCGCGGGGCGAAAACATGCTTATTAGCGGAGGCGCGGGGCGAGATTGAAGAAATAAAGCTTCGGATCGCGGGGTCGCGGAGCGAGATTTAAGAAATAAAACGGCGGGGTCGCGGGGCGAAAACACGCTAATAAGCGGGGGCGCGGGGCGAGAAAAAGAAAAAAAACTTCGCCCCGCGGGGTCGCGGAGCGAGATTTAAGAAATGAAACGGCGGGGACGCGGGGCGAAAACACGCTAATTAGCGGGCGCACCGAACGAGGTTTAAAGAATAAATAAAACCAAGAGGGCGCGGAGCGAAAATTTTAACTACAAAAACGGCGGGGCCGCGGAGCGAAAACACACTAATCAATGTTGACTTTTCATGTATCAAAATATGTTCAAAAATATTGAAAACAATTTTATGTAATTAGTACTTGTATCATGCGATTTTGGTTTTGCATTTCTTAATAAAGCCCAAAACAAGGGGAACAAGTTACGTTGTTATTTGATTCTATAATGTTAGATTGAAAGAATTTACTCAGCATAGCATATTTCAAAATAAATTTTATAAATAACTTCACAATTGATATATAGTGAATATAATATTTGTGAATTGTCAATTTCTTTTGAAATTTGAAAAGATTGCGTCTCTCTTTATGCGTGTAGTGTAAAATATTTTTTTATCATTTTTCTTAAAAAATAAATTTTTAAAAGCGTATCGTTAAAGTTCAATTATAAGGAGTATTTTGATAAATAATGGTTTAATCTTTTATAAGTACACAATCATAGCACTAGTATAGTTTAAGATTTAAGTAGAAATCCTCTTTTGGCAAAGGGGTGACCTTTAACGGTTGAAGCATCAGAATTGCAGGAACGACACATTATTAAAAAATTCAAACTATTCTTTATCTTAAAATCACATTACGCCTCAGATATAAATGTTATTTTAATACTGACCGTATAAACGAGAAATATGTGTTTACCATGATTAACAACATATCTACACATCTTAATTCATTTAAATATATTTGAAACCTAAAATTTGATAGGCTTTGAATTCTTGATTTTTCCTATATATATATTTACAAGGACATGTTTCATTGAATCAAAAAAGGGCAATAGCGTATGTTTGTCAGCTTCAAATGGATATTTGTGCGATATTTTGCCAGTGATTTGTTTGTAAATTACTCATAATAACACTATTTGTCTATCGTGTTGCTTTGGAACTAAATGAAGATATGTTACGAAATTTATGTTCGGTATTATAAATAACTTCTAGTATTCATTTTGCAAAAAAATCTTTATCACAATGTAAGTTTTGAATGAAAAAATGTAAGTGCAGCAGGAACTTCGAATTCACGCATAAATTCATGATTCAAATATCAAGAAAGCATTTTGTTACATTTTGTTTTCAACATTCGTGAAGATTCACATTTATTTGAACACATTGAAATAACACGAGACTTCCTGATTGCATTTGAATTGAGTTTTAGAATACAATGATACACTGACTCTGTCATATAGCTGAGACAAATTAATGCTTAATGCAAACTATCCTCTTAATATCTTGATTTTTGTGATCCGTATAAAATATCTAATTATTCATGTCATTAATTTAGTATTTTCTATGTTGAACTGGCTGCTTGTTACATAACAAAAATCAGTTTCTTATGCGTTTTCATACACAATTGCATTATTTTTGTCTGGATGTATGTCACACTGATACTTAAGAAGAGAAAAATGAATTATATAATAATCTAGTATACAACACGGACACTTAGTATTATTTAAATTGATATTTTATGAAATTATCATCTATATGGAAGCTTAAATGGGTTAATGGGTTAATTATCAAATTCAAACTAGCATGGCAACAATATGCATATTTTGCATATTAAACTTTATTTAATAACGCCATGTGGTTTGTGGTTCCATAACATGCTTCGAAATCAACAACGTTTTATGAAAATAAGTTGCTGTTTACGCCAACATAGAAAGTCATGTTGTCGCGTCATTGTTTAAATCGACAAAATCGACAAGTCTTTTATATGAAAGCACCGTCTTATTTCCCTTGGTAACAATATTTATTGTGGATTACATTATCTTATATCTAAGTTTCAAAGTAAGTGTATTATAATACGAACACAAAAACAGTTTAAATTTACACTAAGCAGTGGATAGTTGTAGTGTGATTTTACTTTTTATGTCCAACAAATGAAGTATAGCTACAACAAGTAATAATTAAAAGAAATGTGCCATAACACATTTATTCATGTAAAAATACAAAAGTTCATGTCCTTGTTCCTGGTCATTTAACGTTAATGACTTTACTTATTTTACTTCCCCTAATACAATAAATTATATAGAGTTCAAATGGAGGTTAGAACAGATAATTGCTTAAATTTATTTGCATTTAGATAAGCCAAAACGTCTGCAAGGAATTGTATGTCTCTACAAAATGTATTGTTCATATATATGACAAGAAGGGGCTTCTAGCTCCAAACAATATATAAAATACTTGTATGAAATTCATATTCAGTTAGTTTAGTGTTTACCAAAAGTCTGAATATAATACAATTACTCATTTTTCATACTTTTGAATGATGATACAGTCCACTATAATAATATAAAATTCAGATCCCAACAACACACAATTTATGCATATTGTACAGAGTAACAATAAAGAGAGTCACGCAGGTCATTGTAAGGTCCAAAATTGCACACAAAGAATTGGTAAATTGCGATTCGCACGGAACACATTGAATTATTTACGACCACCAAATGCGAAATGTGTGTCTTCTAGCCATGCCATATTTGCATACTGTTGCATCTATTCTGATTTAAATTTCCTGTAAAAAGATTAATAATATTAGACACGTCAAGGACAGTCAATTCTAAAGTAAGTGTTAAGCGTGGCTGTCAGCTTTGTTTTACGGAAGCAATTTGACTGTGATATTATTCACCAGTTCTAAGGTTTATTCAAACCTTAATAAGCGACCGGTCGCTGTAAACTTGAGTTATATTAGGCAAAAGTCTTTAAAAGTAAAATAACGAACATACCTTAAAATCATTGTCGTTATTGTATTATTTATTTACCACACGAAACGACAGATTTATAGGCCATTAAACCTCTAGATATACTTTCAATTTTCATTCCCCAAAAGCTTTTTATTATGTTTATGTGTCCGGTTATACTGTCTAAATAGTTATTCATTTGCCTGAACTATTTTTGTTTTAAGTTTTGTAGCGTTGTGGTAATAACTACAGTTTAGTGGTTTGAATTCCTATTTTGTACGGCACTCATAATGGGCAAGAATAAAACAGTGCATTACCAATTTTCGTCATGTTTATCATTATGTAAAATTACATCAATTTATCATTTTTTAAAGTGTATGGGGTAGACACAATTGCCAAAAATTTAATTTTTATTTACATGTAGATGCGCGGTTCTTGAACTGTTTGCGCATCAAAGATGAGACTGACCGTGTCAGACATTACCTTATATATAAGCAAAATTATGGCATATCCATTTATCAAGCATTAATTTGGTATAGATCCGAACATACCAATGCATTAGACTGTCCATTTATATTCAGTTCAGATAATGTCCAGTATATATCCCTTACGAATTTACAGAAGCCATAGGTATCATATTTACTTGGCACGAACCATTAAAATATACATTTGTAAATGATACATCTTTTGAGATGAAATTTATTGCCCCGTAATTAAATTGCCTAAAGGAAGAACAAAGTCCCTATCTTTACGTTTAGCATAACACATAAGATAACGTGCAGATTTATTAACAAAATACATTAATCTTCGTTCTGGATAATTTCTGCCATAATGATGAATGTGACATACACGCAATGAAGACAACAGACACACTGTATATGAACTTTGGAACAGCAATTTGTATAGCAGGTCGCACATGAAAAACTTGGTCGCCATATGAATGTAGTGTAAACTTAACATCACCGTTGTCGTATTTAAGAACTCAATATACGCAACAGGAACCGCAGTAAAACGCAATATGCGCACTGAGAACCTCATGGGGACGTGTACAATTGTATTGTAGGGGTAAAATCCAAAAACAATTGCCCTGACAACGCCATAGGGACTCAGAATAGGGTCGTGTCAGAAACTCGAGGGTCGCGGTCAAGACGTAAAAAACTCGCCCTTGCAATTATTGCCTTTTTGGCAGCGTCTTTGTCCCTCGTGCATTGCTCTTCTACTACGTTCAAAGACATGTTACGACATTTGTCTAACGACTTGCACCGATTTTTCAACGCGTTCTAGGACGGATCCTTGGACCTTGGCGTTTGTTGTTTAACATTTCCAAAACAAACACCGTGACTCGGCGATCATTGGCAACCATGGCGACCACCAGAGGATGTCTGGTTTTTTCACTTCGCTAAAACCACGTTTATGGCGACCTTAACACACTCTGGGTCTATTTTTCGTCGCCGCAACAACGCAGTAAAGACGCCTCTCCGGTGTGACGACACGGTTTTTGCGTCATTACAGTCTATTGCAGATTATAAAGTGTTTATTATCAATTAGATAAAATACAGAATCCCTAAAGAAAGCCCAACACGGCAAAATTGAAAATGTTGCAGGCTCGGTTTGATTGAGCCTGTTCATGCATATTAATAACAAAACTTATAACGCCGCAAAATAAAGATAGTCTCGCGCATGCATTTTAGCTTTAAATACAATTGCGGAAATCCATTTTTTTCGGGGGGTGGGTGCCAATTTTTGGGGCATGCATGATAAAATGACGTTTATCGGTACCCGCGACTACCATTGGTAGATAATTTTGTAACCGTCTCCGATTGGTCTTTATAAATAGACATGTACTGGCGATTCCCGTCATGCTTGACTTTACCACGTGAAATAAACAAAGTGAACATTTCTCAAATGTCTATAACGAATTTTCTAATGACGAAACGGCCGGCGGACAAATCTGATAGAGATTCTATTGCATCTAAAATATCAAAATCGAATCTCGAGGAAACGTCTGAGAAGGCAGTAACTGCAGGCTTGAAACCTATGAAGAAATGGCAAAAAGAACTTGTTGACCTGGATATTGTAATGGGTGATTCATCAACCGTGACTCAAATAGCCTGCAAAACATGTAAAATGTTTGCACCTGCAGACAATGTATCTAAGGTATTTAAGTTTCCATTTTCTGTCTATTTATTAACCAGATTGGAAAAATCATATGTAGTTATTAATATGGTCTTGCCCCTTTCTTTCCATTCTGTTTGTCTTGTAATGTCCAATCTTTTGTATGGTCTTAGGAGTGGGTGGGGTGCAATAAAAACTTCCTAGGCTAGGGAGGGGTATCGCCATTTTATTTTGAAGTTGTTAAAACTGTCTGGGCTTAAGGTTGAATTCTGCTTAAGCCGGTGCTAGGGGGCGTGGATGGTAATTTGCACTTTCCAGTACCGTCCATGAACAGGCTCAATCAAACCGAGCCTGCAACATTTTCAATTTTGCCGTGTTGGGCTTTCTTTAGGGATCCTGTATTTATCTATTAAGGGGTAAGACCTTTTTTAAGAAGGATATAAACAGCATTTACATTGTATTTTAACTTAACATGATCCATGGCATTATTCTCTCGTAATGAGAAGGTCAGTTTTTTCAGAAGCTTATGACACATTGGTCCTAATCTGACCTAAAGTAATGTTCTCATAGCATTTTTATAATAGCTTTTTATTACTTTAAGATAAAAACTTTTTTTAAAACTAGCAGCAAAATCAAACTATTTGCATTGCACAAAGAATGTTAGTTGCATGCATTTTTATTTTACCACAATGTTTTATATCTTGACACAAAGTGTTACAACAGTTTCCATTTCTTACTCTTTTGAGTTTGTGACTGGTACAACTAGAATAAAGGTAGAGTCATTGAAGTCTCACCTGAGGTCTGTGCTACACCTTGATGCGAAAATAGCTGCATTGAGGAAAAGCAATAATAAGCCATCAAAAGTAGAAGAGGGTTTTCAGAAAATAGATGCCTCTACATCCGACATAATATGCCTACTCTTCAAAACAGCAAACCATGTAGCTGTATAGAGAAACCTTTTGCAGACTTTGAAAGACTGACTAAACTGCAAAATACTAATGGTATTTCTTTAGGGGACACATATGTAAATGATAAAGTGCCAAGAAATTTATATCTGAAATAGGAGTGGAGTATCGTGACAATGTTTATAGTCTATTGCATGATGCTGACTATTTCAGCGTTTTTATTTATTTATTTATTTTTTTTTTGTTGACGGGTCAACTGACAGAACAGAAACTGAGAAAGAGGTAATTATGATTAAAGTTCTTGAAAACTATTATCCTAAAACGAAATACTTAAAGCTAGAACAGCCAGAAAACACAAAAGCAACAGGTATATTGGAGGCTATAAGTAAGGCATTTACTGAATTTGATTTGCGCGATTACAAACAGAAGACAGTAGGGTTCTGTTCAGATGGTGCAAATGTAATGATGGGGTCTCGATGTGGTGTAATAAGTTTAATGAAGGGAGAAGACAATGCTGATTGGATTTTGTATGTCAAGTGTTTGGCTAATAGGTTAGAGTTAGCTGGACACATATGGACACAGTGATAGAGATGCTTTCTTCAATATATCTACTTTACAAGGGTTCAGCTAAGGGAAACAAAGAAGTAATTGATATTGCTGAATTACTGGGGGAACATTTTCTCAAGCCAGAAAAGACTAATGGTACAAGGTGTGTCAGCTATAAGCTGAAAGCTGTAACTGAACTTCTGAAAAACTGGCCTATTATAGTGTATCAAATGTAAATAATATACATGCTGAGGATGTGATTAATAAAGCTGGGGACAGGACTAAAGTAAGAGGTTACCTTTAACTATTAAAACAACATAAAATGATAATGTACATGGATTTTGTGAAAGATGTCCTCAATGAAATATCTAAAGCCAGTTTATTGTTTCAGCATGGTGATATCACTGTATACAGTGCAGTTACTAAGTTACAGAGTGCTGAGGGAACTCTATGGCAACTGTTTGACGATGATGGCCCAGTTGTAGTAGAAATAAAACATGAAATTCAGGGCAACCAGTTCCGTAGACATACTTTATCAAATATGCTAGCTGATGATTCGTGTGCACTGACCACTGACTTGTTCAGTCAGTTATAGACTGCATAGAAACAAGGTTTGACAACATACTGTCTGATAACATATGTCTTTCATTTTGATCATAAAAATTGGCCACTTTTAACTGACAGAGCTGCTCTACTCCTTTATGGCATAGATGATGTGAGAGTTGTTTACAGACATTTTACATCTGTGCTATAGAATGCCAACTGTGACTTGGTTAACGCTCTCAGTGAAGTCAATGGAATGACTTAAAGATACACGTGGCGAGTACTGCTCGGTACAGTGTTATGCAGTTGGTCAGCCAGGAAGACTCTGATAAGGGAGATTACAAGAACATCTTGAAGGTAATACATTTGACAAGTGTTTATCCCTTATCCAATGCCTTCTGTGAACGTGCATTTTCAACCATGAAACGCATCAAAACTGACTGGAAATGTAACCTTGGCGTGGATATGATGGACACCCTTATGAGAATTTATGTTGCCAACATCAGGTTCAAAGACTTTGATCCTAGACCAGCATTTAGGAGATGGTGGCTCAATGGTAAAAGAAAGAAGAGGCCAACTACCACTCCATATGGCCCAAGAACTTGATATGATTTCTGCATCAAGTGTTAATAAGTTTGCCTTCTCAATTTCAGCTAGTCACTTTTCATTTTAGCTAGTAGGCATAAAATGCACAAGTTAATTTTAGCTAGAAGTAAAAGTTGCTCAATTCGAACCCTGATTCAACTAGTTAACACGTTGTTTATTTCCAAACACCATGTGTGTTATTAAGTGATATTTTTTAGAAAATGTCATTCTGAAGAATTAAAAATTTGTTACCTTTGCGACATTGCCTAGTATAATGAAATTGCTTCATTGGATACTATAAAAGTTAGATAATTGACAATTTTCTAAAAAAAATTATCGTTTGAAAAAATTTAAATCAGATGTTTTATAACTATGGTACAATAACTTGTGCATATAACACATCTATCATTACAATTTGGTTTTGTCATATTGAAGATTTACAAACGTTTGCATACATTTGTATTGTATTTATCAAACCAATATGGCTTCAACCACCTGATGCCAAATTCTAGAAGCAAAATGACCTAAAGTCTACGTTTTGTATTCAATTAAGTCAATACACCAAGTGTTACTACAAAATCTGCATTATATCTTTCCACTTTCATTATATGTTCTACAACATTTATAAATTGACATCATGCGTTTTACAGTACCTAAATATTCAATCAAAAATTAAAAGCTTCAGTCACACTTCACTGCATAGCGTTAACGGACACTAAACGCCAAGAAAAATGCGGCTGAAAGTTATCCGGTGATGAAAAGCATTTCCCGCTGCTGCTCGGTGCTCTCATGATCGCTGTACGGGGTGCATAAAACGTACAAAACGCACAATGACCGAACGTTCAATGCACATATACCGGATGAACGACGTACAGTTAACGGACCTCACCGTACTAGTAACGGATTTGTATCGCACAAAACGTACACGCAGCGCATGAAGAACTGACAAAACGTTCTTTGAACGTTCGACAAGCGTATTTCTACCGGTCACGTGACGGACAAAACCGGTATAAATAGTCCGATAATTTTGTGTGTAGAACCAAACAGGTGGTGCCAATGAGGCAAATGGTCAATGGGTGATGCTGCATGGTACTCATCAGGACTTGGAACCGGTTAGCAAGGATGCCGAAAGCATTTTCAACCACTATTCGAGCCCTTGACAGCCTGGGGTTAAAATTCCTTTCATCATGGGACAATGCTCTGTGACTGTATGGCTTCTGCATAAAGGTCTTCAGGCCAAAGGCATCGTCGCTGAAAATAGACAAGTTATATATTACATGCATTTACGAGTACAATACACATTTAAAAGAAATCAGTCTATTACAGTATGTTCATTAATTTTATTTCCTCGCATTTTCTTTCTTACCAATATAGAAAAATGGCACATCCTGCGTGTCGTGTGGCAGGGGTTCGGGGTCCGGCTGGTCAAGTTCCCCGTCCTCAGTTGCAGCTTTAAGGTCGGACTCGTTCCGCAACTTAGCATTAGATGCAGCACCGCGGCCTCCGATGTCGGACAAAATGAACTTGTTGTCGTAGTCAACAAGGGCCAGCAGGACAATGGAGTAGTACTTCTTATAGTTGAAATATGTGGACCCGGAACTAGGTGGACACTTACAGGCAATATGCTTGCCATCCAACGCACCCAAAGTGTGAGGAAAGTTCCATTTTTCCAAGAAGCCATCTGAAATGCGTTTCCAGTCAGCAGCTGTTGTTGGCAAAGGCATAGCATCGTCCACATACTCGTCTATAATTGCTCTGCACACCTGAAAATGTAAATAAAAATGCGATTTTAAAAGTAGAAATAATCATGTAAGCAGATTATTGATATTTAAAAGACCAGAAATTATATACATGTAATTGTTCGAGTTATCATTCAGAATCATGGGAAAATAAAAATATTTACTTCTCGCACGATGACAGAGATGGTTTTGTGAGGTATCCTCCAGGCAAACCGCATGTTGGAATACTTTGACCCTGACGCAAGATGTCTGAGTGTAACGGCTAACTTCATTCCAGGGTCAAGAGGGGTTCTATATGTGGTTTATTGTTTTGTTATTCTGGGCTCTAACGCGACACTCCATGATATGTGGATCATTAACTCAAACTATCAAAGTTTCAGAAGGTCCTTACACTTGAAATGCAGGAGAATACATACAGTTTAACCAGGAAACCTTTTTCATCTCATCAGGGTTTAGTTTTTTGTTAGCGCCCTTTTTGGTCAATCGTATCATGGCCTGTTATTATCAGTTCTGCTTACGTCCACCTTTCATGTTATTGTCATTTAACATAACTTACATCGCTTCAAGGTCCATTGATAGTCGGTCGTGAATCCAGGTTACTACCGGAAAACGGATCTCAATTGTGCAAGTACCCCTGAATAAGGAACGTCACAGTAGGGGAACGCAACAAAACGAACGCATTACTCAGTGCATGTGTTACCATACATCTGACGCACAACTTTATCCGATGGTGTACGTTCCAAATCTTGAATACATTCAAAACTTTCCATCGAACGGAACGAACACCGCCGGACAAGAAGCGCAAACGCCGCATGATAAACGGAAAAGAAACGCATGCGAACGGACATGGACTGATTGAAAATTTTGTTATGCGTTGGACGTCCGTTAACGATATACGTTGTAGTGTGACTGAAGCATAAATAAATAAAGACAAGTTATCGAAGAGTTTGAAATGGTCTGATTTTAAAAAAGGAACGAAATCCTGTACTTTAACATAAATTGTATTCTTTAGCTTATGGTTTATGTCTGACTTGATGTGAATTAACATAAGAATAATGTGGTGTTGCGGTACTATATTTGATATTTGAAACCATATACATGTATATTTACGAATGAATTTTATTTTGTGTTTATTATATTGTAATCTGATCTAAAAATGTATTGGTGTTTCATCAAGTATCGTTAAGCATAGAGCATACAAAATATTCAGACAATTTTACACAGTTTATACAGTTTATAGCAAATTAGACAAGGTTTAATTTATAATCATCACATTTTACGTCGTCCTTATATAATTGCCTTTAAAAAAATGTTTTCGGGGACTTGCTGTTAATGCCTCTTTCCTTATTAACCAATGTGTTCAACTATCTGGACGTGTTTTGGGCCTGTGTTTTTTGAAAGACGATCACCCATGTTGATCGCATATTTATGTTTATTTTTTTGCCCATGGAGAACAAATTCGTGTATATGTTCGTTTTTTGGTATTTTTCTGATCCAACAACTTAAAGGGAATGTGTAGATTAATAGATTGAATACTTTAATTTATACTACTTTAATAAGTTTATACTTTCAAAGTACATGTCTAAGTGGATTAAATACGTTTACTTTAACTTATACTACTGTAGCCGGTTTAGTTTGTGGGGTGACTACAGCCCCGAATAGTTCGAGCACTGGGCCTAATTAAGCAACAGTAACTACAAAACAGATCAGATTGATGACATTTAATTTTGTGCAATAAGATTAAATTTCATTCATAATACATAAATATCCCCAATTTTAATTCATCTCAAAATGATTTCATCAAATATAATGTCTGAAGTATTAACTATCACAACTTCACCAATGGCAGTGTAGCCTATCGATGTGTTATTATTAACTTTCCTCATGCTTCTTTCTGTTACCTAACCACAATCTTAGGACCAGTATCAATATACTTATGTCTAATCCAGTAAGATATCCACCGATTACACTACTAATAGTATAATGCTTTCATTGTTACATTGATGATATTATTAATACCTTTTAATCACATTAATAATGTTAGTGCTCCCATGGCAAGCTGCGGTAAGTTACTACCTTTAAATAGTTTTATTTAATTACTTTTATTCAGTTAAAACGTTCGTTGTAATATTGATTGTACATGTAGATTGAATATTTTAAACTAATTTATTAACGTAATACTTTCATTTAAGTTTTAAGTATAATTAAGGAAATAATTTCATGTTTATATTTATTCTATTAAGAATTTAATACTTGTATTCTTTTTTTATCTTTACGCTTCTTCAATTGCAAGTTTAATTATGGATAAAAATACTAGTATGCATTTTACTGCAATAATACTTTTGTGATATATTTAATTGTAGAATTACTACTTTCATGTTGTTGTGGTTATTTACTTCTAATTCGTGTATTTTTTTTAAATTTTGTTCTACACTCATCTGATCGAAATAAGAGAGAAACCTACAAATTTACAATAACTGTCTATGGAAAGCGTTAAGTAACCTTTTGAATAAAATATACTATGTCTATATCTGCGTTGCAATATACATGAACAATATTTTGTAGTTATTATGTAATTGATGAACAATAAATAAGATCTTGCTGATATGGTTTATGTTTCACAGTGGTTGCATGTGAGTTTAAGTGATATCATTTAATGAAAACATTAAGTTGACAAGACCAAATGATCACATTATGAAAAAACAACAAAAAAAACAATTACAGCAATATATTGAACGACTCAGTTGCCGGCATATAGAATGACATATAAATGTAGCACTCCTATTATCTAAATAAATCATGAAGTATGTTTATAATATTTCAGTCAGTTTTATATGTCGCATAATGTTATATGCTTGTTTATATATGCTATGTCTTGTGCACAGTTTGGTACAGTAAAAACTCGCTAATGAGACCAATGAAGGGACTTAACAAATCTGGTCTTAATAGCGGGTTGGTCTCATTAATGAGTTTGGCCAGACAGAAAACTAGGCAATATTTTAAGGGATACCATGTACTGTACACATGCTTAATTCTGGGCTAACCTATTTCAAATGAGAAGATATAAAGCATACACTATTATTTTTTTTTATTTTCATTTATTTTCTTTTACTTTTTAACATTATAAAATTTTTAAACTTCTTAGGAGGTACAAAATGTATTATGCCTTTAAACACAAACATATTTTTAAATTCTTGTTAAAAGAATGACACGACTTACTGTATTAAATCACCATTTTACTACAAAGCACACCGAACAATTAACCTTTAATTATTTTCACAGTTTTCATCGCCGATAACAACTTCAAAAACCCAATCGTATTTTTTTTAAATTATGGAACGAAAGAGAAAATGATAGCAGCAACACCTCTAAAAACTTATTGAAAGTTTTCTGTTCAATACTTTGTTGTTTTAATCCCCCAGTTATGACATTAAAGGTGTGAAATTAAGAAATTATCGACAATATTATTGATCATTTCCGGGTTTGATACAAAGTAACCTTAACCTCTGCCGTAAAATGGATGTCGTTAAATGTCGTAAAACTAGGACAACTGTTGTTTACATCACGTGTCAAAAATATTTCAGCAATATACACGCATGTCAATATCAAGGTGAGAAAGTGCCCGCGGTCGTATTTATGGGTTTCCAAATGTACAGAATTTACGAAATGGGACTGAATTTACTGGTCGCATTACGGAATAACGGGGTGGTCTCAAAATCGGGGTTAGCGACCATTAAAATAAAGAATAAAAAAATTCGGGTCTTTAAAAAATCGTTCGTATTAGCGGGTTGGTCTCGAAAACGGGGTGGTCGAAAAGCGGGTTTTTACTGTACTCCACTTGAAGTTTCATACCAAGTAACGTTATTTCATCAATGTTAAAGGTATAAAAGCCAAATCATACAACTCTGTTAAAATATTCATTCTTATGATGAGTGCAGTGTTAAGGGGAAAATTAGTAATATGTTTTATTTATTGTCGCAACAATTTATTTTTATCACCTAAATCCATTTACCTTGAATCATCTTTATTGCTCAGGATCTCGAAAACTTGCACTATTTAATTACTGTTCTTGTTGGTATCGCTGAATTTACAACCAATCTTTTTGAACTTCCACAGTGCTGTTGAGGAGCATGTTGAAATTTAACAATTAAAAGCTTATTGCAGTTATATTAGTATTTAATGATTTTCAATTTCGTCTTTTGAAGCTGTTGTGTATTAAAACCCATTTGCTTATTACAGTGATAACGATCATGCTTTAAGTGTTTGAACATTTATTTTCCATCAAGATGTAGGATTTATTGAAATTATCAATGATAAATTTCATTAGAAATAAAATCAACAGAGTATTTAAGGGTGTTGATATAATTGGTTTTTGAAACTAATAAAATTATTTGATATTGTATGAAATCTAACGGCTGCCCCACGGGTTTAAATACCTGCTGTTTAATGACACAAAAATGAAATTAATTAAAAGGGCATTGCATGGAATGATCATTCAAGCATGAGTAACTTTTCTTATGCCTTTTTTACGGAGAAAGAATTAATTAAAAATAAGATAACATTTTTTTTTGTTTTAAATTACCATCATATACATAATCATAATCTTATGCATACAACTTTGCAGGGTTATTGTGTTGGAAATGTTTTTACACTGACTTGATTTAGTATACTATTTATTTAAACACACCTTTACCAGATATCTTGATATTGTTCTGCAACAACATAATCTAGAATGTAGAATATATTTATAACCTTTGTCATTTAAAATGTGAAAAGTTGTGCTAGTATACAGTCCACAAAGCATACCAAGAAGAATTCTCCCATATAAAGCTGACGTTGGCCAATCAAAACATGTTGTTTCATGTTTTATGTCATATCACGTCAAACCCAGAGAAAATTCAGATCTTAATTAAGTGGTTTCATAATTTATCTGTTTATGACATAATGATAGCATACAGACATTTAATGTCGTACGTATCTTTTGCTAGATTAATTAGTTTTTCTCCGACTCTTGACATTTATCATGCTATAATTGCTATACATAGGAAATATCCTTTCTGATATTGACATACTGCGATTAAAAATTGCAGATCAATTTTTGCTTTGCTGTAACAGATATAATTCCTATCAAATTTATTGAAAGTATTGAAACCATTGAATGTGCTTTCTTATAAAAGGAACGATTTTGGTATATAGTGAAATGCAGAAACATTAGACATACCTATTAAAGGATAATCCAGCAAAAAGGCTGGGTATGACTACTTACAACTGCTTTTTGTTGTTGTTGTTGTTGTTGTTGTAATTCGCTCAACGGTTATTCTCTTTTCAAGAATTGTTATTTTAAGGTTTTACATATATACACCATATCTAGTACAACCATTTAAACTGATTAGCAATGTTTCACTTCAGTGTTGTTTTACTTGTCTGGTCCTTCCGGATAATTGATTTCAGCTCTTAACTGTTGAGAATTGAGTACCGCTCAAGCCGGTGCTAAGGGACGTGATGGAGGGATGTTGCACTTTTTCATTATCCCTCATGTTAAGACTATCTATTTGTTTATATATGTTGTCAGTAGTAATGAACATGGTGCAATTATTATTGTAAAATTGTATATAATAAATATGTTCTTTTTACCAAACACTTTACTTCTGATTCAGCCACCTTTCTATTTTTACTGTTTTTATTTGAAAATATATTTTGATCTCTCTCGTATCTAAATGTTCACCTGCCATAATCAAATCGAACTGAATCTGTTAATCATATTTGCGAGAAACGATAATTGTGTTAACAAATCTAATCTTTTTAATAAGCTGTTTGTTTAATACATATCTAAATCACACGCTATGCATATTCATTATTTCAAAGAAAAACGCTTGATATAAAAGCTACTTTGATTAAAATGTACGGGAATGATTGTCTGGGGAGTGACGCTTGTTTATATTTTTTTCAAACTCAGTGGAGATTCATTTATAGTAATTAATCTTTTATACCAAACTATCATTATAATTTGCATATGGGCGTGGTGTTTTTATTATATTTCACAACATTTGAAAAGCTTTTAAATGATTGTAAATTTATTTTCTAGTATAACGATACAAAAAGTGTTTGTTCTTTAATTAAATATTATCAACTACACATATCTTGAAAGTATGTTTCTAAATCATCGCAGATATACTCGAAAAAAACGACATTTAATCTAAATTACATATTAATTCTGTATGTCGTGTTCTTTAAGTTGAAAGTTGATCTAATTGCTATAATAATAATGTAACAGTTATGAAATGAGCCGCGTACATAGTGGGTTTGCGACCAGCATGGATCCAGACCAGCCTGCGCATCCGCGCAGTCTGATCAGGATCCATCCTGTTCGCTTACAAACCCTATAACAAGTAGAGAAACTGATAGCGAACAGAATGGATCCTGATTAAACTGCGCGGATGAGCAGGCTGGTCTGGATCCATGCTGGTCGCAAACTCATTATGTTGGTTTTGTCGTGACGCGGCTCAAATGCATTCTGATTGAATTATGTATGCTATGTTACTAGAGTACCAGAACATTATAAAAGAAAAATATAAAACAAGACACCGAATCCTACTATAGTTTCTTCGTCCGAAATGAAGATTTACAAGAAAAAAGATGACCTGATGTCCGTAAGGGCGGTATCACCAACGTGACATTATGTTTACACTGATGTAATTGATATTGTATATTTCATGACTTTTAGAAACATTCATAACAAAGTTTCAAATTTATGAGCATCATCAGCAAATCAATTGCCTTTGGCCATTTACAAAGAAAACACATGAAGTATGGCAAAGACATACAATACAGAATAGTATAATAACAATACAAATTCATACAAACAAAGACTTTCATGAAACAGTTACAGTTTCAAGGATATTTTTACGCAATTCAAAAGCTTCTTTAATAAATTTCGATAATAAATTCAGTTTTTTTTGCTGTTACAAGACATAATACTATTAAATTTATTAAAGGAAGGCCATGATTTGTTACCAAGGTATTTCTGTCGAATTTGAGAGTATTTTGTACAACATAGGAGAAAATGATATTCCGTTTCTGTTACATTTTGATTGCACATTTTACATAGACGATTTTTCTCTATCTAATCTACTATATCAGCCTAGTTCTACCTCTAAATTGTGTGAACAAAGTCTTAAACATGTAAATTGTTTTCTATGCATACCATTGGTAATCTTATCTAAATAAGTTTCATAGCTAAATGTTGTTTTAAATTGTCTGTAAAAATCTAAATTAGATATATTATTTAACGATGTATTCCATTCTTGTATAAACTGATCACGTAATGTTCTTTTTAACAAAGGAAAATAATTCATACTTGTATCGAAGTTAAGGCTTATGTGCGAATATCCAAGGTGATCTAAAATGGAATGAATGCGACTTGCCCAACAAGAAATATTTACATTGTTGCATTGGTCAATATAAGCATTAAAAATAGGCATGTTTACAGAATTTTTAATTTTCAACCAGTACTTGAGTGCTCTCTCTTTTGCAACAATAGACAATGAAAATATCCCTAATTCCCCATAAATTGCCATATTTGGTGTCTGTTTACGTACTCCTAACAAATATTTTTAAAATCTTATATGTACTTTATCTACTTCTTTGAAATTATAAACACCCCAAATTTCCGATCCATAAAGCAAAATAGGTACAACCATAGAATTAAAAAGTTGTAATTTGGTTTTGATATCTAATTTAACTCTATCAAAAATAAACATCAGATTAAGGTATGCCTTCAGGGCCTGGTCTGACAACGATTTAACTGCATTTAGAAGATTTCCAGTGTATGAGAATTTAATACCTAGATATGTGAAATTATCAACAATTTCAATATTTTCATTAATTATAAAAAACACGTTATTATGATCAGTTCTTCTCTTTTCAAAAACACACACACATAACAGTGTTTGACAATACAATTGTTTTATTATGCTTTTAATGGTTAAGGAACACGCTGATGTTATTTGCTTTTGAATTACTGGAATTTGCCTAGTTACGTTTACCCAATACTTAAAATTAAAACTGTTAAAGCAAATCGTTTAACTCATTCATGCTGCAATTATTACTTGACAAATACTATTGTTTACTGTATTGGCTATAAATGTATCCAAATAAAGAATATGTTATGTTATGTATGTTATGTTATCTTTATAACTATAATTGAGAACTTTTTTGTTGTAATCCAATCGCTTTAAACAGTTATGTAATCAAAAAGTAGTGAACTATCATTTGAACGCATATAGTAGCGCTTCACACATTTATTTTTAAATTTGATAAAATTGAAACTCTTCAAACACATTATTGTGTTTCAAAATTTTATTTTGAGACAACAAATTTATTTATGTTCAAAATATTGCTGTCCGAATATCAATCTAATTTAAGCCTGCATGAATTCGAAGCGTAAAAAGGTGAAAAAGGGACACAATTCGGTTATGATTTAATTGAAATAGGTTTTGTTAAGTATCTTGTCCCTGAAGTGAACATATAAATATAGACTTTTTTTAAATTCAATTATTGCATGAATCATGATTCTTTAAATCTCACAACATGCTGTTTGAAACAGCTATTTAATAGCTTTCAATTTCGTTTTATGACGCTCAGGTGAATAAATTTCTTGATGAGTTTGATGTGATAAGTCCATTATTATGATTACCAAAGTTTATATTTTGATACTGTTAATATTGAACTGTTTATAAATACCTTATACATTTTTACAATATATGGTATGTTGTTGATTTTGTTTGAGAATGAAAAGTAAAATAACTTATGTGGGATATTAAGTCCCTTGATAACAATACATATCAATTAATATTCTACCTGCCTTAATGCTTCTGGTTATGACACTCGAAGCTTAATGTACCAGGAAAGTTACGTCTACACATAACAATAACAAATGTAACAGGTTAAATATTAAACACATTCAGCAGAATAGTAATATAATATTTATATATAAAGTCCGTTCTTATTTAATACATCTATATAGCACATATACTTTGTGACTAATACATTATGAATTGCGTGATCCTGTTTCCAAAAGTACAATTTCTAATATCTAAAACTTCATATGTTTTGGACACTTTATGTCTAAACTGTATTTAATAATCATTATATAATCTTGATATAAAATCACAGACCTCTTTCATTTGGAAATGAAATAAAACAAAACTACTTGAACACATCTGCGGATATTTCTAAATCTAAATTTACCATTTTAGTGTTTAAATGTTGATTTCTGCTTAACCCGGTGCTAGGGGGCGTGGACGGTAACTTCCACTTTCAAGTACCGTCCATGAACAGACTCAATCAAACCGAGCCTGCAACATTCTCAATTTTGCCGTGCTGAGCTTTCTTTAAGGATTCTGTTATTTTCTATTTTATGGTCACATCAGTGTTATTTGTGCAGTGTGGCGGCTGTAAAATGTCTCCCCGTACATTTAATCGAAGATGTTATATTTTCGATCCTTGAAGATCGTTCAGCACGACATAATTGTTTTGTATACATGCTATGTGGTATTTTTAGTTTCTTCGGTTTGGCCTTTTTTAACTTGGGTGGTTTTAGTATTCCTACTTAAATGCCGTATAAAACCCATTATGGTATGTTGCCTGCTTTTTAAATTTGTCTTTTGACGTCTTGACTGTGATATGCATGCTTCATAACCTCAGATCCCCTTTAAAAATTCCATTTTATTTAGAGCTGCCCATTGATTTCTCGTTTAGGGCAAACGCATTCTTTTAATTTGAGACCATACGCCGCTTTTCATGGAATGGCACTACTGTGTCACACTGAAGGTTCCGTGATATTCGCCGTATGAACACATCTGCGGATGTTTCTAAATTTCACCACTTTCGTGTTTAAATGTTGAATTCTGATTAAGCCGGTGCAAGGGGCGTGGACGGTAACTTGCACTTTCTAGTACCGTTCATGAACAGGCTCAATCAAACCGAGTCTGCAACTTTTTTCAATTTTGTCGTGTTGAGTTTTTTAGGGATTTTGTTATTCTCTATTTGATTAAGATAATTGATACGCATTACTGAATATACGCTATATAAGGTTCCGTGAGAGCGGTCGTCAAATGTAGGTACAACTCCCGTTTGGATGAAAGCATTAAGATTTAAATGACTTTGAATTTTTTAAGCTGTCAGTGTTGAATTTCGGGATTAATATTATATTAATTTTTTATTGGCATTGCAAATATACATTGCAAATAACATTAGAAATGCAAAAGTGGAAAAAAGATAAAACTCGTTCGTCGCAATAGTGTTTGAACTAGGTGTGCTTGAATGAATCTACATTAACAGTAACAAATTATACCAAAACACTTATGTAAGTTGAAGTAATTATGTTCATACATGCTTCTTCCTTTTTCCATATTTCCTAACTTAATTGCTTGCTGTAGTTTCCTTATAGATAACTATGTTTCTGCTGTAAAATAAGTTGCATATTTTTAATGCTTCAAAGACGTGTTCTGATATAACAAGAACTGCCGGACGACAGTAAGGCTCCATTGTTTGAAACAATTGTCACAATGGTGTTTTATAGAGTATAATTATATAATGCTTACCTATGAATATATAACATTTACCGAAAAGGTACAAAGGCTTGTTAATAAGATATTTTATCAAGTTTATCACTGCTTTATTATTATGAATGCATAAAATTGTCCTAAAAAAGGCATAAAATCCCTTCAGTAGTTATGGAGATAACGGCTTACAAGCAAAACTTTACCATGAACTTCTAAGTTGAAAGAAGGGAGAAAAATCAGCCTAAATAGAAGATAGAATTATGGATCTTGGTCAGTGACCAACAATTATGACCCTAAATGCATATGTGAAGTTTTAAATAAATATCTTTGATAGTTGTTGAGATATGTGAAACTTGCACTATTAAGTGTTGATGCCAGCACTATTTAGTGTTGAGAATTGAGTACCGCTCAAGCCGGTGCTAGGGGGCGTGAGGGATGTTGCACTCATTCATTATCCCTCATGTACAGACTCAATCAAACCGAGTCTGCAATTCTTATGTTGTTTTGTTGTTATTAATGCTTCCGAGTGATCACTTTGTTTCGAGATTTTTTTTGCACGTAAACATTAACCAAGAGACTAAATAGAAAAGGGGAGATAAATCAGCCTTAATGCAAGATCAAGTTAATTGGAACCTGGCTAGTGACATACAATTATGACCCTTCATGCATATGTGAAGTTTCAAATCAAAATCTCTAATAATTATTGAGATATGTAAAACTTACATATAAACATAAACCAAGAGACTCAATAAACAAGAGGGCCATGATGGCCCTGAGGTCGCTCACCTGTATATAGGCCTCCTACTCCCCCCCCCCGGCAGGGCCAATTTTAACCCAAGGGCTTTTATTTGAACAAACTTGGTAGACACTCACTAGAAGATGTTTCATGCCAAATATCTAAGCTCTAGCTCTTAGGGTTTTTTAAAAGTAGATATTTAAAGTTTTTTCTTTCGATTGCCATGGCAACTAGAGTTCTGCATGGAAGTAAATTCTTTGAACAATTTTTAAAGGGGACCACCAAAGGAACATTCCTGTAAAGTTTGGATGAAATTGGCTTAGTGGTTTATGAGGAGATGTCATTTAAAGTAAAAGTTTACGGACGGACGCCGGACGGACGCCGGACGGACATACGCCGGACGAAAAGCGATCACAAAAGCTCACCCTGTCTCTTTGTGACAGGTGAGCTAAAAAATATATGTAAACATCTACATCTAATAAGCAAATGTAATTAGCTTGCAGAATATCGGATTAATTTGTTTTGTACTAAAACAGATTAGACCTCTCCAGTATTATTGTAATGCCAATAAAAAAATTAAAGGAAAAAAGTTCTAACAATTGGATACTCTCGGTTCAAGGTAAAAAATTGTGAAACTAATACTAGTATTAGAATATTAAGAATCCTTCTTGTTTTTCAAACATGACAAAGTGTCAGTGTTAAGTGTTGTTTATATGCTACAGAACGATACATTTGCATGTGGTTACAACATAAAGTATCATGAAATGTCACACATGTCACAGGGGCTATTATGACGGCATCGAATATTCTTTCTTTGCTGAGGAAGAATATTGTTCATGGAATCAAGAAATATTCTAAAAGAATACAAATCATTGTATTGTTGAAAGAATGCTGTATGATTTATATTATTCATAATCAAATGGTAAACAAGTCTCGAAAAACTTTTTTAGTCATTTCATGTATTAACAAACCTCAGTGGAGTCTATATAAATGATCCAATAGTCAGTTATTATTGCTAAACAGTTAGTCTAGAGCTCCTCTTGAAATCACCAACAGGTGAATGCATTGCCACGGAAATAAAATAAATAATATAAAAACATGTTATATAAAGTGGATAAAAAGTCTAAATATAATTCGTTCCGATACTTTAATAGTGTGATAAATTTGTAAGTTTCATAGTAATAATCAGGAATATGAGAGATACAAAAGTTAAATGCATATTTAATTCAGTAATATTATGTCTAACAAGTTTGAAAACAATATAAACCCTTAAAACAAAATATACCGACACATACATATCATATATAATTTTTTGAGTATGTTTTCATTTCATATGATTCCATAAATTTACATAGAGTTCATTGTTGCATGTGTATTATAAATGACATATTTATCGATTTGTGACATGCATAAAGTCAGTGTGTGAATAACAACAACTTTCGGAGGACAGTAAGGCTCGACTATCACAAGGGTGTTTTATTGAGTATAATAATGCTTACCTATGAATACATAAACTTGACCGAAAAGGTACAAGGCTTGTTATATATTAAGATGTTTTATCAAGTAAATCATTGCTTTATTATTATGAATGCATAAAATTGTCCCAAAAAAGGCACAAACCCTTCAGTAGTTATATAGATAACAGCTTACAAGCAAAACTTTACCATGAAATTCTATGTTGAAAAAGGGGAGACAAAGCAACCTAAATGCAAGATGGCATTATGGATCTTGGTCAGTGACCTACAATTGTCATATGACCCTAAATCCATATGTGAAGTTTCAAATAAATATCTTTAAAAGTTATTGAGATGTGTAAAACTTGCATGTAAACATTATCCAAGAGACTAAGTAGAAAAGGGGAGATAAATCAGTCTAAATGCAAGATAAAGTTATGAAACTTGGTCAGTGACATACAATTATGACCCTTCATGCATATGTGAAGTTTCAGATTAAAATCTTTGATAGTTATTGATATATGTTCAACTTACATGTAAACATTAACCAAGAGACTAAGTAAACAAGAGGGCCATGATGGCCCTGAGTCGCTCACCAGAAACAACTGCTTTTCAGTGTCGGAAATAATCCATTGTCAATATTTTCTGATATTAAAGTTGAGTCAATCAAATTAATATGACCAAACTTGATAAAAGACTACCTAATAATGCTACAAAGTTTGGTGATCATCTATTAATTATTTCAGTAGGAAATGATGTTCAAAGATTTCTCTAATTTAAAATTAGGCTTTAGTGGCCCCTAAAAGGTGCCGATCAAATTAATATGAGCAAATTTGATAAAAGCATACCTAAGAATGCTACAGACAAAGTTTGGTGATCATCCATCAATTAGTTCTGTAGAAATAGACATTTAAAGGTATTTCTATTTCTAGCTTTAGCTGCCCCTAAAAGGGGCCAATCAAATTAATATGATCAAAATTGATAAAAGACTACCCAAGAATGCTACAGACAAAATTTGGTGATCATTCTTCAATTAGTTCTATAGGACAGACAGACAGACAGAAAACTTTATTTTCCCTCAAGGTATTACAAATACAACATGTATGCAAATAACACAAATTAAGCAATATATGGTTCCGGTAGAGATCAGCAATAGAAAAAAAAGGGAAAAAAAATAAAATAGAAAAACAATTATTTATGCATTCAGTATCATATATCATATGAGGAGATGTTTCAAGGTTTTTCTATTTTTAGCTCTAGAGAGCCCCTAAAAGAGGCCAATTAAATTATTATGAGCAAACTTGATAAAAGACTACCCAAGAATGCTACAGACAAAGTTTGGTGATCATCCATCAATTAGTTCTCTAGATATAGATGTTTAAAGGCATTTCTATTTTTAGCTTTAACAGCCCCTAAAAGGGACCAATCAAATTAATATAAGCAACCTTGATAAAAAACTACCCAAGAATGCTACAGACAAAGTTTGGTGATCATCCATCCATTAGTTCTGTAGAAGAAAATGTCTAAAGGTTTTTCTATTTTTAGCCCTAGAGACCCCTAAAAGGGGCCAATCAAATTAATATGAGCAAATTTGATAAAAGACTACCCAAGAATGCTACAGACAAAGTTTGGTGATTATCCATCAATTAATTCTGTAGTAGAAGATGTTTAAAGGTTTTTCTATTTTAAGCTATGTTGACCCCTAAAAGGGACCAATTGAAATGACATGAGCAAATTGAAGTGTGACTGTCACAAGGACGCTACAGATCAAATTTGAAGTAATTCTGCACAGCGGTTTCAGAGAAGAAGACGATTGCTGATGCATGACGATGGACGCCGGAGTATCCCCCTTTGATACTAATAGCTCACCCTGAGCCTTCGGCTCTGGTGAGCTAAAAATTACTCAACTGTACATGACAGCGCAAACATGAACATAGTGTAACATAGCATAATGCATGGAGAGGCACCTACGATATTCTTCCACTAGTAAAGCCGTTATTACAGTGTCGGTATGAGTCCAAACATAACAAAATAGTACAGTAAAAATTAATAATAAGTTTGCTGATATATCGGATTATCAAAATATTTTATCCTTGCTTGAATCACGCTTTTCTGATCGTTATGTTACAACATCAATTTGGTTTTAATAGCCGTTTAATGATTTTCAATTACACTGTGTGAAGTATTTGTTGCTGTAACAGTTCTTAATGATATTTATAAAATCATATTCTATCGCATTATTTGATTTAATGACACCAAATGTAACGATTTATAATGCTAAAATTGAAATGTTTGCACTTTGAGAAATTTAATATCTGCACAATTTAAAGCAAATATATTGTTGCATGTCACCTTTAAAGAAGAATACAAGTTAGCTTTTTATGCAAATTTATCAACAGCTTGCAAAATTTGATAATAATAATTATTTTAAAATGAACTTTACATCTGTTCAAATAGTTGAGATAATGTCTCTTATAAATAAAATAAAAGAAACATGATGATAAAAACAAACTGACAGGTTAAAAAATAGTTTTTATTTTGAGTTGAACACACAATATGCTGCTAACATACATATTGTTTGTAGTACACCTCTTGACATATTCGCAATAATGAAGAGATTAGGAATATTTTGTAAAGTGCAACCGTTTAGAGTTCCATTTAGAATTCCTTTTAACGACTGACAGTCATTCTTATCAGTGACAAAAAAAATAATATATTGAAATGACACTATGATTGTGGTTTCCTATTTAAACATGTTTCATTATTTGTAAAGGCTCTCCTATGAATTCAAACTCAACAATCGTAACTGAAAAACTTGAATGTTAATTTAAATCACATTTATATATGAAAATCTTATTTGAAAAAGCCATCGCAATTTATGTATATTATCCGTTTTGTTCCCTATAAGGAATGCAGGAATGTTAGAAAGTCAGTCAGGAGACTAACATTAACAAATGGGCAACAGAATAACAGACTGTAACTGATCCTTAAATCTCATAAGAGCACTATGTGTTCAGGTGTGCATATAAGTTTTCATTTCAAATACAGGTTTACTATTTTTTCCTTTTTTCAGGTGGAATGGATCCACAACCATTGTACATGCCTGGTATGTTACAGATTTCAAAATATCCATTGCTAGACTTTTAAACTGTTCATTTTTAGTCAAGTGATATCTGTTCACTAAGAATAAGTGAAGATTTGAATTTTCTCGGTGTGCACAGTAGATTTCTGTTTCAGAGGCATTGATCAAAAGTCCAAACACTTGCCACTGTCCCAAAAGACTTTCAATTACATGTTTCTTCAGTTGGTTGCGATCTGAGGAATCAAGTCTTACACCTTTTTTAATTCCTACCTGGTAGAGAATAACACGGCTTTTAATACCTGTATGTGTCCAAGTTATGGCAGGATCAAGGTAGCCGTCTTTAAATGGTACACCGAATTTTGATCGAGCTCCCCCTCCTATATTTCTCACATTAGTACAATTTCAAAGTTTGATGATATCTGCAATAGTTAACAGAAGTTCACTTATTGAATTTTGGCCAGTGCAGTTATCCATAGATACATTTGGGTGCAATGCCTCTTTCAAGAAAGTTGCCAAATCACCTTCCTCTTTTGGACTATATCCAAAGGGATCTTCAAGGCTGCTCTCTATTAAGCTGCTCTTAGCAGTAACGAAATCTTCAGCCTCATCAGGACTCATTCTTTCTTTGACTGAAAAATATAAGAATTGCTTGGCTTAAATATGAGGGGTTATCCAAAAATTTGTGGACTTTTAAATATCTCTTGCACGTCAAGTGCATTGTAATGAAATTTTATCACTAGCATACCTTGTAGTATATTACCAACACATTTTGAGTAGTCTTGAGTAGGCAAGACCACTTAACTGCGTCAATTAATTATTATTTTTATATTACTTTTAAATAAGCATCTGTTAGAAGATGTTTCATGCTTTATATCTAGCTCCTTGGGTTTTTTAAAATAATATCTTTAAGTTTTTACTTTATACATATAAGGAAAATCAATGACCCACAGGGAGGGCTTTTATTGAACAACATGGCAGAAACTCACTAGAAGATGTTTCATGCAAAATATCTAAGCTCTAGCTCTTTAGGTTTTTTAAAAGAAGACATTTTTCTTTCGGTTCTGCATGGAATTCAATTCTTTGAACAATTTTTAAAGGTTACCACCAAAGGAACATTCCTGTGAAGTTTAAGAACATTTTTAATTTTCAGACAACCTGGTTAAAGAGTGCTCATGCACTGTATCCAAAAGCTAGATTGCAGGATCTCATGGGTGGAGCAGATTAATTGCAGTCACTACTTACATTGCCAACGGCTACCATCGTAGTATAAGTCGTTGAAGACTTGATCAATTTGTTCTTCAAGTTTATCCCATTTTTTCAAATTTCTCAAGTGTTTTCTGTGTCTTTCAATCGTGTTGTCATACAGCTTTCCAAGTATAGCACTGGGAGTTAAGACACCATTGTCCTCTGTAGTGATAATATACTCTTTTACTTCATATGTGCTGGGACCTAGAAATTAGAGGTACATACAGACAATTATTTATTAATCAAGGATTCTCAATATATAAGCATTCCTTGCATCTTAACAAGTGAGCTACGATTATCCAGTATCGCTCACCAGAGGGCAGCATCTCTGCTAAAAACAAGAGCAACCACCAAGTGGGGGCAATGCTCAATTTTTTAACTTTTTCTAAAAGCAAACAAATGATTGGTTTAAATAAATCTTTAACAAGAGCACCAATTAGGCGTAAAATATACACCCAAATGCAAATTTGTTTTAAGTACATAAAATATAAGAGAATAATCTTTAAACAGAGAGGATACCAATATATAACATTTGTCCAAAACATAATTTATTTCACCTATCAATATTAAAATCTATATTGATACATGCAAAAGAGCTATGCTCCAAATGTCATATAAATACTTAGTGACAATTATATATGGCACAGCTTTCCCTTTCAAGTACAGAACCCAGTCATGTCACCAGTCATGCCCTTAAAAAGCTCATTTTGAGGCACAGAGTGGTGATTATTTATCTCTATGCAATTGTCACGGAATATTTACACTGACTGAAAACAACAATATTGTTGGTTTTTAAATGATAAAATTTCAAAGAAATATATAAATAGTATTATACCCGAAATTCAAAAGCACAACATATCATGCCTAAACAAGAACGTGTTTGTTAAACACAAATGCTCACGGCTCAAATTCTTGTCAGTAGCAATATTTCAAAAAATGTTTACCCATTCACTCAGTTATGGACAGAAAAATTGCCAAAAAATTGTAAACACAAGTTATATAGCTTGACAAAGTCATGGCATTTTGTAATTGTAAAAAATATAAGTTGCGTAGTCATTGCTCTGACTTGTGAAGTTGAAAAATATTCAACTTCATGCAAGTTATCTTCCTACCAAATATAAAATACATCTTTCATTAAATAAAGGCTGTATGAGCAAAAGTGTAAAAAATCTATTTTGAGCACTGCAGATCACCTTGACCAAACTGACCCCTAACTCTATCCAAAAAAAGAATACCATGTAAGTTATCTTCCTACCAAATATGAAATATATCTGTCAATAAATAAAGGCTGTATGGGCAAAAGTGTAAAAATCTATTTTTAGCACTCTTGACCTTGACCCAACTGACCCCTTACTCTATCCATGCAAATTATCTTCCTACCAAATATGAAATACATCTGTCAATAAATAAAAGCTGTATGGGCAAAAGTGTAAAAATCTATTTTTAGCACAAGTGACCTTGACCCACTGATCCCTACCCAAATCAAAAGGATGAATACCATGCAGGTTATCTTCCTACCAAATATAAAATATATCTGTCACTTAATAAAGGCTGTATGAGCAAATGTGTAAAAATCTATTTTTAGCAATGGTGACCTTAACCCAACTGACCACTAACTCCATCAAAGGTTATGTTTCTATCAATTATAAATAACATCTGTCTATAGAGTAAGGTCAATACACCTGTAAAAATCTATTTCTAACATTGGTGACCTTGACATTGGTAACATTGACATTGTCCCAAATGACCCCTTACTACACCGAAGTAGGAGGACCTCCCTTGGCATGTTTGTATTAAACTAAGACATCAACTAAAAAATAAAGGCTGTATGAGCAAAAATGTTTACATTTATTTCTTAAACCAGTGACATTGACCCTAGAGACCGCTTACTCCACAAAAAATTAGAGGACCATCAAAGGTATCCACCTACTAAATATGAAAGATATCATTAAAGAAATTAAGCAATTAGGAGAAATTTAAGATAAATCCAACTTGCTGAAATAGGTTAACCAGACAAGGCCCCATTTTCAAAGTGAAAAAAGAGAAATAACTGGGAAATATGGATGACACAGTTATATAACTTGGCAATATCATGTACTTTGTATTGATAAGTAAGTGTGGAAATTATAAAACCATTAGTATAGATAGATCTTAAGATATTTCCAACTTGCCGTTTCAGGTTAACCATTTTTCATTTTCTAAGTGCTGAAAAGGGCAATAACTTGGTAAATATGAAAGCCAGAGTTATGTAACTTGTCCAGATCATGTACTTTGTAATGATAAGTAAGTGTGTAAACTAAGAAGCCATTGGTACAGGTAGAACTTAAGAAAATACAACTTGCCATTCTAGGTTAACCTCGTACGAACAAAAGGACAGACGGACGGTTCAATTACTAAATGCCCGGGGGCATAAAAATAATCAAACATGAGCCCTGTTTGAACCAGGTGATGCTCTCCACATAGGTTTTTGACACAGGAAAGTACACCTATTGTTGTTTCAGAGTTATGTCCCTGGACAAAGTTCAAAAAGTTCAAGCTTGACTAATAAAATACTGGACAGAGTAAGGAAGACAAAACTATTAAAAGAAAAATCAATTATGTATAATTATGTATCAAGTAAGAGTAAAAAAATAACATTTGTTAAAATAATTTCCAAGTTCAAGTTGGAATAATTCTGGAAATTGTCATGCTAGAGTTATGAACCTTGTCACATGTGTGTAATTATAGGAAATATACCTTAAAAAGCAAAAAAAAAGTTATAAAATTTCTTAAAGAAAGTCTTAAGTTCAAAGACAGATTAATCTGATAATATTGCTTCAAGAGTTATAAAGATTGTCACATAAGATTTAATTGATGATAAGGAATAAGTATTTGAAGTTTGAAGTAATATCTTTAAAACTAAAGAAGTTATAGTAAAAACTACATTTTTCAAGTAAAAAAATCTAATTTTATGGGGAGATAATCTTGCAATATTGGTGCTAGAGTTATGAACCTAGTCACATAACATGTGGTTAATAATGATAAGGAACATAATACTCAAAGTATGAAACTGGCATATATTTCATAGGCCTATATTGCTTACTATCCCCTTCTCTTTAAGTGACAATACTCCAAGCGGAGCCAACTGCACAGTAATATATTTTTGACATGCACAAATCTAATCACACTTACATGTAAATTTTTCTTTACAGCAACGTATTGTATATGAAACTTTAAGGCCATCTTGTATGTCGGCCTTCAGATCCATGGTAGCTTTTGCTAAGCTGGAAAGGTCAAACATCCTGTTAAAAGTTGGTAGCACCTAAAATTGATTAAATAAATGATGTACAAGGTTTGTCCCAAAATTCTTATAGAGGGTTCATTTTTAACATAAGTACTTAATAAATCATTTAATTTATATAACATGTAAATTCATTATTTTACATGACAGCAAATCAGTTACAAAATATCTGCTCTAGTAACTTAAAAATTCTCAATATTGATGACATTGGTTTTAGTTCCCAGCGCACATGAAATAATTTTCATTTCAATATAAATAGGCTTGAATAAACAACCAGCAGTTATCATAATATTGCAAGCAATCCTCAAGTTCCCTACCCCATAGAACCCCAGCAACATTCTGATGGGCCATTGGCCATTCAATTATACCACTGAATGAATAAATGGCATGAATGAACTTAAATCTTTTGAGTTTTAAGTTTTTTTTATATCATAGCAATGTGTTAAGGAAATTATGTTTATACAACAAATAATCAAAAGGTCCAATTTTCTCACGATGAATATAACTAATGTTTCAACTTTTCCCTATTTTAAAGACATTTTAGGGAGTTTTCATGTAGACATATAGGCAAAATTAAAACTGTTCAATAAAATTTCTTTAAACTTTGCATGTTGTTAGAATATGATAACAGAAACATTTTAAGCAAAAAAAATTGGGGTCACCATTCTCATTTTAGAGTTATCTGCCCTTAGATTGGACTTTTTTTGTTAAATTCAAGGGCAGATAATTTACAATGAAGGGAAACAATACAATTTTTTTTCTTATTTTCATGAAGCTTACCTTCCCAGCCACAAAAGCAGCCCCCCACTTCACAAGAGTCCCCTACTTTTAATATGCTTTTTCTGGACTTTAAAAGAACTTTTATAACTAGCACCTGTGCTTCAGCTGAAGTACTAGGGACTTCAAGTGTACTTGCTTCAACTGCAGCTGTACTTCATCTGAAGCCCCATCCAGCTTCTAATGAGCTTCTGAATTTGTGAATGTGTACTTCAGTTGAAGCACCAGGGCTTTTTAAGTGCTTCATTTTGATAGTATTTTGTACTAGAGACTTATTTGCTACTTCTCAGACTTTGACTGTTTGTTTGAAAGTTATTTTGATACAAAATGTATACTTAAGTTGTGCTTTTGAAACTTAGCAATGTAGGACTTGTTTTGAGGGGGCTTCAAAAATGCTTTTAAAACTTGTATTTTTGTCAGAGTTCTCTGACTTGGAAATTAATTCATAAAGTCAATGAAAATACATGAATAAAAAAAATAATTGTAAATAAGTGTAAAATCAATATTTTAGTTTGATAAGGATTTAACATTCTACAGATCATGGTGGTGAAAAATATATTTATTAAATTCCATCAAAAATATATGATTCATTATGAAGTCAATTATACCAATTCAGAGCCAGTTTTGACATTAAAAAATACTTTCTAAAAATTATTATTGCACATGAATCATCTAAATATATTGTAATTAACAGGTATCATCAGTATCTGCTTAACATAAAAAAAGAAGAATTAAAAAAAAATATTTTTCTTCATGAATATTAACATAGTTCAAAGATGCTCAAAGACTTAAATTACATGTCTGCAATTATTCTGCACCCTTCTGTAAATCTACCACTGTTTTCTTCTACACAAATATTCTTATCACAAACATCTGTGATCCCTCAAGTGGAAATTATGACCCCTTCCAACAGTTTTCAAAATACCCCATGTTAAGCTGACCTATCTGATACATGAGAATAGTGAGTGATAAAGCAAGTTTACAATACTCTAGCTACATGTAACCTAATACCCAGAACAAATCTTCATCCTGGCAATTTATACAGAAGTGTTTGAATGTCTGGATCTGCTTACATTAGTTTTAAGATATGTTATTATGAGTGCATGAGCTAGTATAAAGTTAAATGTGATTATTGTTATTTAGTTGAAATGATTCCAACTAATACAGGTTTACAACAATTTTCGGAAACTAAATTAACATGTATAATGGGACATCAAATGTGTAGTTAAAGTTCCTTAGCAGTTAAAAATGGAGGCAAATTGATAACCAATTCTATGGAATACATTTATGGTAAGTAATTTGAACTATATTAATATTTGAAATTCAATAAACAATAAAATCAACTAAATGCAAATGAACTTTTTTTAGATTTGGTTATCCTTAAAAAATATCAAGTTATAAACTCTAAAATGATAAGATCAGATTCAAATATTTAAATTTTTATAGTCTTGTATTGCATGATACAATTGTATAGCATGATATTTAAAAATTATGTCCTTTTCCTTTTGTATATATTTATATCTAAATGCATTCCATATAAAAAAGAACATATGACTGACTTAACATTTAATAAGATTACCTTTATACATGTATATTGTATTATAATAATTATATAAATGTGTATATCTATTTTCTAGACCAAATTCTCCAAAAGTCAGTGAGAAGTTTGAAAATGAAAGAAGAAAAGGATACAAAAGAATACAGAACTTACTTGGTAATTAGTTTGCTTTATACAAACAGGCTTATTATGACTTGAATAAATTTAGATTTACTTACAAATATAAGATACTTAGTTGATTTTATCATGTTTAATGTCTATTGCTTTATGCACCTAAAGCTTTCACTGGTGAGAATTGTGATACAAAAATTTGAAACCCAGGCATTTTAAGAATTTGATGTAGTTATATCAAAGAATGAATATTTAACCATTAAGTAAGTGAATAATTAAGCATTGCCACTCATTATCTGACTGGGCTACAAAGACATTATATGTCCTAAGATGATTATGACCCCAAAAGTAACAAAATACACTGTGAGTTGTTTTCCTGGCAATTTTTGTGCTTGCTTAAGTTGAAAAATTTAATTTTAATACATTTGCAAACTTTTTTTGCAGATATTTTGTATTAATGTTATGTTTTTTTAAAGCTGCATGATTACCAATCTAGAACATATGTGCATTTATACATAATAAAAAATCATTTTAAAATATATTTTTTTCAGGATGCAGAAGAGGTATTCCCATCATATAAAATCAAACCAGCATTGTGCCAGTGAATCTGTTTGGAAAAGACTGAAAGTGAAGGACATGTATAAATTGAAATTTAATAGATGTTACGCTCATAAGATGTTTTATAGTGTTATACCTTTATGCATGGAACCGTATTTGTTAATGTGGGTGAAATGACTGAATAAATTTCTTTGATGTAACATTTAATGAATTATTATTGTTTATCAGTTGAAAGTTGATACTGTAATGCTCACCTGAACAAAAAGTGCTCAGGTGAGATTTTGTGATTTCCTGATGTCTGTAAAACCTTAATTGTAATTAATCCATTAAGTTTAAAGATTCAAGAGAAATCTAAAAATGTTAACTGATTTTGGAGCTTTTTAGTTTTGTAGTGGGGCTTCAATAGTACTTTTTTCACTGGGACTTAATTTGCACTTCATCAATATGCTTCATGTGTGCTTCAAAGAGAAGCTTCAGGTATGCTTCTTAACTGAGACTTCATCTGTACTTCTTTATGGGCTTCAAGTGTGCTGCATAATTACACTGAATGCCCTTACAAATGTACTCCTTAAGGGGTACTCAAAAGATACTTTAAAGAAGTACGGTTGAAGCCTAATTAGCATAATTCGAACGCGCTTCAAATGAGCTTCACCTATGTGTTGGCCATTAGCATTTCCATCGAATAGATGAAAGCACATATGAAGCAGGGACTGCAACCAAGCTTCTTATATACTTTACCATAGAGCTTCAAATATACTTAATATAATATACTTGAATTGTGCTCTATTTGTGGCTGGGTTCGTTTTAGTCCATATGCAGAAATTCAAAAACAAATTTAGAGTGGATAGGTTTTTTTCCACTTCTTCTTTTAACCCGTGCATTTTCTCTTAAAAAATGGCCTGTTTTTCAAGAATTTAAAGTTCCTTTATTTTCATTGAAAAAAATTAACAGAAACGATATAAGGAATTGCATGTTATTATGTATTGTACTCAACAATAAAAAAGAAAAAACATAATCCAGAAGTAAAAATTATTCATTTAAGTATGTATAAGTTATCTGCCCTTGAAATGACCTCAAATAAGTAGAAAATTCTGCTTCAGGGGCAGATAACTCAAAAACAAGAATGGTGAACCCAATTTTTGTTTCTGTTATCATAAAAAAACTCAAAAAACGTCCTAAATTTGTTAAATGCGGTAAATTTGTTGGAATTTTTTTTAAAAGTGATCTCTGGAAATAGTTTTTATGAACAGACAGACAGACTGAAGTCGACTTAAGTTACTTTTAAAAACATCCCTGTTACCAAAATATAACATTTTTTTTTAAGCAAATTTCTTAAAGAGGAGATAACTCTTGAAATGAAGATGCTAGATTTATAAACATTGTCATACATGGTGCGAGTGTAACAAAGAACAATTATTTTAAGTTTAAAGATACCATTTATAGTAAAAAAAAAGTAAAAAAATAACAATTTTCAAATAAAATAAAAATAAATAAATCTGTAAATATAATGTAGGTGTTGATAGTGAATGTATATTTTGAATTTGAAGTAAATCCATGAAGAAACAAGCAATTATCATAGTATTGCAAGCAATCCATTAGTCCCCTACCGGTTAGAACCCCATCAACATTCTCAAGGGCCGTTGGCCATTCACTAATGTTTCAATTTTTCTCTATTTTAAGTAAATTTGTTGGAAAAGTTCTTTAAAAATGATCACAGGAAACAGTTTAAATGAACAGACAGACAAACGGACTGAAGAACACTCTAAAGTTAATATTTGAAACATCCCTGTTACCAAAATATAACATTTTTAAAAGCAAAATTTCTTAAAAAAGAGATAACTCTTGAATTAAAGATGCAATTTCCACGGTAGGGAATCACGTGACTTTTACGGTTACGCGTACAGACAATATGGCGGCCTAAAAACCTCGCTTCACATGTGTTTTTAAGGTAATTCTTTATTATATCCCTTTAACTTACATACGAGACCTGCTGCAGCCTACGCATAATAAAGAATTGTTGCCGCCTATACCTTAGTTTCCACTCCTGTGCTCATAGATTTTACAAACACTCAAAAATTCAACAGAAATTTTCAATGTGAACAATTATATTTCGGGTAACATTCACGAAAAAATTTGTATTTTTTTATGAATTTTATTAAACTACGTCGAGTTAGCAATGAGAAAATGTTCATAGAATTTCTTTATTTGAAAATGTAAATATTAGGCATGTTAAATGTTGACTGGTCATTTTCTATTCCAAAACATGAGAGAAAAATGATTTGGGTAACTCCCACGCATACTTTTATTGTTGATAACTCCCACGCAATATTTTATGTGCAGGCAATATCTATGCAGGTTATAGCCTAGATATTGATTGAACAAAAATCATGGTTGATGCATTTAGCCTTAAGCGTTCAAAGAATTTTTGAATAATATTAAAAATACCGCCAAAAGGTCCTGGATAGAATAAAGCCCCTATGGATAGCAGAATACATACTCACGTGAATATATTAAATGAAGTTTCGATATAGATGAATTAATCGCAGAAATTAAAATAAAAGTCTCAAATATAAGAAGGAGGTCGATTTCAGTATAAGCACAATTACAGTTCTCATTTTTCATAATTTGCAGATATGGGCGGTTCCAGTTCGGGTATTGTTTGTTTAGATAATGTTGGGCAACATTTGTCTTAATGACCACATAAACTGGCTTACTCAGCACAGGACTTTGTAAATGTTGTGACAAATCGAAACGTGACAGTATGGCATTTTATGTTATTCGTTATATTAAGATTTTAAAGACATTCAAGTCATTTTTATCACTTAGTCTTTTATGAAACCAACTTTTTTTCAAATTAGCGTCTGTATTTAACTATTATTATGTTGTGTGTGTTTTTTTTAATCTAAAAGCATAAAAGAAAACAACCTAAAGTATATTAGAATGGGTCTTTTTATTTTACAAAACTAGGTAATAAAATCTAGAGGACTTATGTTTGAATGTCAATCTTAATATCAGCAGTAAAACCCGTAACGTTTCCGATTTGCTGGGCTATAAAAATGTTTTACCACAACATTTATAAGTCCTGTGCCGTGTAGACTGTTCATGTGGTCAATATTTGAGACCTATCCCGCGAATGAAATGTTTCCCACATTTATCACAAACAATATCCGAGATGGAACATTCCATATCTGCAAAATATGAAAAATGAACAACTGTAATTTTACTAATAAAAACAGAAATACAAAACCTCCTTCTAATATTTTAGACTTTTGTATCAAAAGGCGACCTAATTTTTGAATGTTTTGGGTTTGGGTTGGCCTTACGCGAAGTTTATTGATGTCCTTGGCAATTTATGATTTTACAAGCCATGCTTTTTGAAATTTATTTATCATATTATTGTAACCTATAAGCAGATGAAGTGTTGTTCGCCCCATATAATTTACGCCCCAAGACGATTCGTCAATTTAGCTGTATTAATTTTTATATCTTAGTGATAGTAAAATTAAATGTGAATTAGTTTAAAAAATACATTAAATCCATTGCATTTTTCAAAATAAATTTGATTAAACTGTTTGTGGTTAAATAATAAAGTTGAGTGTTAAATTTTAAGTTTAATTGCCGTGAATATATAGGAATAATAAGTTTATTTTATATTCTAGATCCTGGTCCTGGCTGAAATTTAAAGTATTACAGCTGTAGCTTCTATACCATAAATTTAACATGGAAAGGACTGTTCTTGGGAAAATGCTGACGTAACTGATGGGAGCAGTTTTTTCTTACCAAATCATAGGTCAAGACTTAACCCTTTCCCCCATGAGCATATTGTGAAAATGGCCATTTTCACTGAAAAGCCTCCTTTACAAGGTTCAAACTGCTATGAAAACTATGAAAAATTGCTTCAATACTAATCAAAACTTGGCACAAAATGTTGACTGGACCATTGCTTTTGTAAGACATGCTCAGTCTTAAATTTTGTTACCATGGCAACGAGGGGTAAAGGGCTAACAAAAAATGATGAAAAACTTTGGAATCACCCCCAAAATGTTAGTTTTTACATGTTAAACATGTGGTCTTTTACACCTAATTTTGGTGAAAAATTGTTGTTTTTGTAACATTTTATAATTTTTTAAGTTAACCCTTTTACCCATGAGCATATTGTGAAAAAATGGCCATTTTCGCTGAAAAGCCCCTTTCAAGTTAAATTTTCCTGTTACCATGGCAACGAGTGGACATCTGAAAATTGCCAAAAATCACTATTTTGCCTCGATGTTTTCCATCAAAATTTACTTCAAAGTGCTGCAACTTCTCAAGAGATTGAGATAGAGTCAAAGGCTTTTCAGCGTTGGTTACACCTTACCTTATGATCGACCTGGAGTCATTTAAAGCCTCTCACAAGTCCAAAATTTTCTTTTGCGATCAGGGGTACTCCCCCCCTTCAACCCCCCCCCCACCAAAAAGAAGGGGCAACCCCCTGAAGTATCTTTTGGACAGGGGGCGGCGCCGAAAAAGTGCCTCACTTTTTTTAAACAACATTTCTCAAACGAAACATGTGTTTGGGGGAAAAATAGGACATTTTCTCACTATTTCAGGCCTTAAAAAGGGGGGGGGGGGTCGAAAGTGCGTTGTTTCGCGTATATATGAGGTGAAGGGTTAAATAGCTTTTTTTTTAAAAAGTTTTCTATATGCTGTTTTATTATGTAAATCTTAGAAGATAAGCATTTTAAGATAAAACAAATCACTAAGTTGATTAATTATATATTATTTGAGATTGACCAAGTCAATTTTAACATATTTAACTTCTTATTTTATTTGCAAAAGCAGTAGAAGTATTCAAACACCATCATGACACACTTTAAACATTACCAAGAGAGCTCTAGAAGAAGAACTAGTTGTGTAGATTGGAACAGATTGTAGCTTAAATTTGTTAAACTAAAAGGCTTCTTAAATCGTTTTAATTTAATCTACACTTGAACTGTAGTTTTGAAATTAGAAATAGCTGAAGTATTTAATAGTGTCTTTGATTTTTTGTTAAAACTCTACAGTACTTTGCTTTATATTTATATTAAAGTATGTTAAAAATTGACATTGAAACTTCAACGTTTGTGACAACGTTGAACTTAACGTTTTTTAAACTTTCAAATTCGAACATTAAATCTAACGTTATTTCAACGTTGAAATCTGTTCATACTTCAACGTTGTTCACCGTTGATGTGCCTGCTGGTTACTTCTATCAAGGACCTATTTGCGGTACTTTTAATATTATTCAAAATTCCTATAAAAGTTTGATGCTAAATGCATCAATTCATGATTTTTTTTCAAATCAATATCTAGGCTATAACCTGCATAGATATTGCCTGCACATAAAATATTGCGTGGAGTTTATCAACAATAAAAGTATGCGTGGGAGTTACCAAATCATTTTTTTCTCGTGTTAATGGAAATAGAAAATGACAGTCAACATTTAACATGCCTAATATTTACATTTTTCAAATAAAGAAATTCTATGAACATTTCTCTTTTTTCTAACTCGACGTAGTTTAATCAAATTCAAAAAAATACAAATTTTTGCCGGTGAATGTTACCCGAAATTATAATTGTTTACATTGAAAATTTCTGTTGAATTTTTGAGTGTTTGTAAAAGCTATGAGCACAGGGGTGGAAAATAAGGTATAGCCGGCAACAATTCTTTATTCTGCTAGGCTTGCAAAAAGGGGTTTGTATGTAAGTAAAAGGGGTTAATAAAAAATTTCCGAAAAAAATGTGAAAAACGAGGGGTTTTTGGCCGCCATATTTCTTTTACGGGGTAACCGTAAAATCAAAGTGATTCCCCACCGTGATTTCATAAAAAAGTTCAGCTCTTTTTGACTTATCACAAATATTGTTATATTTGCCATGTTTTAAGCCTATTTGATGTCAAGGCAACCAATATTTTTTCAAAATAGGAAAAACAGATAAAGAACAAGCATTAATCTTCCAGTGATGCCATCTACCCATATGTCAAGTTTTCATAAAAATATTTCCAGTACTTTTTGAGTTATCACTGGTTTCAATTTATGTGTAAAATTTGCCATATTTTCAGTCTATGTGTTGCCATAGCAACCAGAATTTTCAACATAGGAAGAAAGAAAAAAGACATGCATTATCTCCAGACTGCCATCTACCCATATTACAAGTTTCATAAAAATATTTCTATTACTTTTTGCGTTAACACTGGATCCAGTTTATGTGTAAAATTTGCCATATTTTCAGTCTATTTGTTGCCATAGCAACCTGAATTTTCAACATAGGAAGAAAAAAAAAAGACGTGCATAATCTTCAGACTGCCATCTACCCATATTTCAAGTTTCATAAAAATATTTTCAGTACTTTTTGCGTTATCACTTGATCCAGTTTATGTGTAAATTTTGCCATATTTTCAGCCTATTTGTTGCCATAGCAACCAGAATTTTCAAAATAGGAAGAAAAAAAAAAGATGTGCATAATATCCATACTGCCATCTATCCATGTATCAAGTTTCATAAAAATATTTTCATAACTTTTCAAGTTATCGCGGGATCCAGTTTTGTGGACGGAGGGACTGACGGACGGACAGACAGACAGACGGACGGAGGGTAAACCTAAAGTCCCCTCCGGTAAACCGGTAGGGGACTAATAAGAAAGTTAAAGAATGAATAAGAAAAAATCAAAGTTCACTGAGGGTATAATTCTGGAAATATGGATTCTAGATTTATAAACCTTGTAATATTATTATGATGTTGGAGTTTGGAGTAAATTCTATAAGAAATGAAGAGGTTGGACTGTCATCTACCCATATTTCAAGTTTCATAAAAATATTTTCAGTACCTTTTGCGTTATCAATGGATCCAGTTTATGTGTTAAATCTGCCATATTTTCAGTCTATTTGTTGCCATAACAACCAGAATTTTCAACATAGCAGGAAAAGAAAAAGACGTGCATAATCTCCATACTACCATTAATCCATATATCAAGTTTCATTGCTTTTTGTGTCATCGTGGCATCCAGATTTGTGGACAGATAGACTGACTGACTGACAGACAGACATGGGTAAATCTTAATGCCCCCCCCCCCCCTAAAGTGGGGGCACAAAAATGGCAATCATGGCCACAAACAGAATGAACTCTGCAACAATATTATATTTAGATTTCAGTGTACCTGTTGAATGTAAGTCTGAGCCCGTTCTCTTGCAACACTGTCTGAAGATGTTGCAGTTAGGTGCTGTTGTTTGGCCCTTGTGGCACCTCCACTGCCTCTAGGTTCTTCTGGATAATTTCTCTACAAAAGAAGGGATAGCATATAACAGAACATGCTGCACAAAAAATGCTCATTTTTTTTAAACAAGAGGGCCATAATGGCCCGCTCACCTGATAAAGTTTGCCCTACACAGCTAAAGTTATGTTAAGCGTTATAATTAACATAATGTCTTATAATAACAAGAGGGCCATTATGGCCCTGAATCGCTCACCAGAAACAACTGTTTTTCAGTGATTATAGAAATATTTTTTTCAAATTAACTTGTAAAAAGACAAGTCCAGCTCAACTTCAACTTGCCTCTCTAGTTATAAGGTTTCCCGACACTGATTGTTTTTTTCTTTATAGTAAAAATGATAGGAACCAAGTTTGGTGATCATCAATCTATTAATTTGTGATAAAATTTGCCTATGACTGTTTGCAATTGCGATCTTTCTTCTCTAAAAAATTAGATAATTATATAATCTCAGTATTTAGATATACATGTATACTGTTTGTCTGGATGACACCATCGGTCAATATTTATTTAAGATAACATAGGTATACTAGTCAACTTGACCAGAAAGTTAACATTTCAGGTTAATTATCTTACTAAAACAATGAAATAAAATGTATTCAGTGAACATGAAAACAACTTTACATACATTGTATGAAACAGTGCAAAATTACTTTCAACAAGTTATAACCAAGTTTGCAAAATGTGATTCTGAATAGAAATAATTGAAATTGATACTAAAATAGCTAAAAGAATAAACAAGGGCCAACGCATGGTAGCGCCGGTGATCCGCATGGTGGTGGTGGTCCACATGTTGGCGATGGTCCGCATGGTGGCGGTGATCCCGCATGTTGGTGGTGGTCCGCATGGTGGTGGTCAGCATGTTGGTGGTGGTCCGCATGGTGGTGATGGTCCGCATGGTGGTGATGGTCCGCATGGTGGCAGTTCACATGTTTGTGGTAGTCCGCATGATGGTGGTGGTCCGCGTGCTGGTGGCGGTCCACATGGTGGTGAAGGTCAAGGTAAGGGTGATCTACTGAAAGGTGGCTTGTCCGACAGGTTGTTGTGGCAAAGTATAGAAGGACAATTTACACCAGAGAACTAAAAAAGTTATTGATCAAGGTACAAGTTTGCAGACGGCCCAAGTAGCTACGGGGTAACAGCAAACTTTGCCCACCACTTTAACCGGGGCTGGGAATAAAAATATGCGTCGTATCCTACAAAATGTAAACAAACGCTGCCATCTTGGAACGAAAATCATATGTTTTTGATTATAACTATTTTTGTTGGAAATGACTGAAAACCAAAACTACATCATAATATGTGACAATGTTTTGTTTTTTTAACTCTAGCACCAATTTTTCCAGAATTATGTCCCCAATGAACTTTTGTTTTCTGCTCAGAAAACTGATGTTTACTTTTTACTTTACTTTGTTTATTTCTTAATGTATCTACTTCTAAAATTCAAAATATTTCCTTATAATATGTTGACAAGATTGCATAAACATGCTAGCATGAATATTTCCCAAGATTTTTTCCCCATTAAACAGTTTTTTTTAAACTTAAAAATTATTGTATAAAACTTTTAAACGAATAACAAGGCAAGTTCATTAACTCCTAGCATCGAATATTCTTTCAGGAATCATATCCCTTTTACTCAGAATTTTTTCATATTAATTCGGACTTCAACTAAAGGCTGTCCACACAAATGACCCAAAGTGCCAATGGAAAGGTTCCTAAAGCATGCAGGACTCGGTATGTATTGAAAAAGAAAAGAGGATGGAAAGTAAACTAATTGCTTAATTATTTTTCTTGTATTTATTGTACCATTATTAATCTCTAATTGTTGATAACGTGAACCTTCAAAGATATAAGTGTGACGTTGACCTTTGAAGAAGGGACGTGGTTCCTGGACGCGACAGAATGTTGTCATAAGAATAGACATTTGTGCCAAGTTATTTTCAAAATCCCTCAATGCATGACAAAGTTACATACTGGACATGATTGTTGTGTTAAGTGGGGACACACGGACGGACAGACGGACGGACAAGAGCCTTAGCTGAGATACATCATCCTGACTGTGTGGTAGACATTTTGTGCCAAGTTATTATAAAATCTTTTCCATGCAATCGGACATGAATGTGTATCTTCAAACTCGTCTCGAGAGAATAAGTACCTTCAAACTATAAGTATGACCTTGACCTTGAAGGTAGGGACATGGGTCTTAGTCCCGACATTGTTGTCTTGATGTGGAAGATATTTATGCCTAGTTATTTTGTTGTAATCCTGACAAAGTTACAGTCCCGGGACACGAATAGTGTAACTATTTAAACTCTTATTTTGGATAATTAAGTGTCAACTTCAAAATGATTTAGCTTTTGACTTTGACCTTTGAGAATTTAGGGGTCGTGATAAGTTTGGACGTGGCACAATCGATATTATGATGTGGTAGATATTTTATGCCAAGTAAATAATATATATTATATTTATAATAAAGTGTTACAATTTCACACTTAGAAAAATCTTTTAGAGAAATTGTTCTTATTTAAATACTTTTTAAATATCTTTGATTGCAATTGTAAAAGGACAGCATTGCCACATTATGTTACACTTAGGATTTTAATTTTTAACATTATGTAAAGCAACTTTGAATAAGAGTGCTATCTAAATTTGAATTATATACATGTACATTTCATGTATATGATTATTTAGTTTTTAAAATATATTGAGATAGTCCACATAGGCCTGTCCTTGTTGTTCTTTTAAGTATAAAAAGAACAAAAACTACAACAACAACAAACTGGTACATGTTTCTTATTCAAGACTCCAAATTTGCAGACAATTATGAGTTATTCTTCACTCTGTAAAGTTAATTGTTATGAAATAAACTCATACATTAAGCTCTCTTAATCTAGTTTGTTAAATTGTAATATATATGACCTGTTGATAATTTCTTACAAGTAGGATAAAAAAATAAACACTGCCTCTACTACTCTACAATGATTTTACACAACTGACCGATTTTTCACCATGTACTGACCAATCTGATAATGGTAACCACCTGTTTTCCCACCATAAATTCTGCTTCAGTCCAGACTCTTCCATTTGATTTTTTTCTGGGGGGGGGGAAACAACTTTATAGATTTTAAATGAAGTCTGTTTAGAAGCGACATTGCAGAAGTTATCTTTAAAAACCTATTATGAATTTGAAATTCTACATTACACTTATTTTTCTCATATGTCTATATGATTGTGAAAGTAAAATAATGGGTGCTTTGATTTGTGGAATACCCTGTTTAACATTATGCATGATGGATCAGTCCAGTTCTACAGTTGTAAAATTTGAAATCTGAGGTATATTGTGGAAATAGTGCTCATGTATCACAAAGGATCTTATTGATAATTAAGAAATTGTGAAGTTGTAAGCAATATATTTTGTATAAAATGTTGGGTGTAAATTCTTTAACTTTTCAAAGAAAAAAATCAAGGCTTCAGTCTTGTTAAACTGACAATATTCTGGATTATGGGATATGCTGGTTGTAAATGAAATTTGAACCTAATGGACAAGAAGATGAAAACCAGAATCATAAAAAAAAAATCAGGTAATAACTTTTGGATACATTTATGCAAAAAAACAAGTATTATTTCAGGTCTACTAGCAATTATTTTTATCAACTTTATTCTTGAAAAAAAAAAAAATATTTTACATTCTATTTACCCAGTTGGAAAATAATTTTAAATGTAAATTTTGTCACCAATAGCATTTAATTAGATACTACGATATTGACTGTTAACTGCTTTATATTTTTGAAATCAGTCTTGAAGAGATGATATTAAATACATTTATACTTAACTTCTAATTAAAAAGGTCATAATTTATTTCCATATCTTTTATAATGAACTATGAATTTTGTTCTTATAAAGGTCACAGTACACCCCCCAGAGACGTTTCCACATGAAACAAAAGCAAAGGACTAAAACAGACATGGTAAAACGAAATTATTATGTTTTGAAATAATTAGAACAGCTTTGACAGAAATTCATTGTTAAACAAATAAGTCTCTTTAAAAGTTGCACCTTAATTATTAAAGTTAAGTTACCTTTAACAACTAATAGAAACAGCTCAGTAAATATTTTTTATCAAGCAATGCATTAAGTATGAAAATTTATACATGTATTCATTAATTGTCAAAACATAATTATATAGGTTGAAGTTAATTGGTACGTATTTAAAAAAAAATGAATTGGTCAGGCACTGAATATGTGCATTGATGACATTAGTACAAAATGCAAGCATTGAAAGTAGGATTATCATTTTAAGTATTCATTTAATGATAAACTATTGATGTTTTATTTGATTCAGGTGAAGCTGCTTTAAACAGGATCTTAAATCACAATGACAGGGACCAGTTAAGAAGAGAAAACACTTGCAAAGGCTTTATTCCAAGTACAGTCTAACTTGCCCATGCGACCACGTGTATTAAGCGACTTTTGTCTTAAACGACCACTTTAAATTCCCCCGATCATTGTCTCTCTATATCTTTAATGTATTAAGCGACTTTTGCTCAACGCGACCAGCGACCGCTAATTGGACACCTAATTGACATCAATCTTTTCATTAAACGACCATTTTTACCTGTCAAGTAATTGTGTTTTAAGAGAACGCCACCTCGTTATGTCACAAGCGTCAACAATCAAAACACAACAATAAACGTGTGAAAAACTATTTCCCATACCGTTTTAGCGTATGCAAATGAAGATAAGTATACGCGTGACGTGTATTATCCAATAATATCGGATACACAATGCAACGCTCCGCCCATACTGAGAATGTGTATAAGCATCGCTTGTTGACATTTAGACTGCATTGAATTAACCTTGAACTTGAGCAGCCATTAAATTGATCGTAACAAATAGATGTAGTTTGTTTATTTCAAATGAAAAAAATGCACAACAGAAAACATCTTCACTAATAGGGTTTTCGTGTTGGAGACAAGGAAAAACAACGGAGAAGTAAAAAAATCTGGAAAAAATGTCAAACATGTACGTAATGGATCAAAACTGTTTTGTCAATAAATATCAGAAAGTTATTTTTTACATTTGCATCCATTTAGATTATCGGACCGTACTTATTATTCAACATTTATATAAAAATGAAGTTGAAAAACAATCCTACCGAATAAAAAAGATGTCATTTATAAATTTTGACTTTTATATCATGCTGACTGTCTTAAGAGACCGTTTCATTAAGCGACCGTTTTGGTTGTTTCCCTTACCCGGTCGCTTAATACACGTTTGACTGTACCTATATACATAGACATTAATTTGGCAAATACTGGCAATAAATTTTTACAAGAAAAAAAACTTTATTAGCATTTGTGAATTTTTCTTCAAATGAGAGGATAACTGCAGTGTTTTTCATGACTTGGATTTTATTGATGCAGTATCAGTAGTGTAAGACTGTAACAGAATGTAATAAAATATAATAATCCATTTAAGACAAAGTGAAAATTTGTTATATTTATCCCCATCTTTAGTGATAGTGATCCTAGTTTAGTGATATTTCCGCTCACCTTAGCACAGAGTGCCATTGTGAACTATTGTGATTGTATAATGTCTGCTATTTGTACCTAAATCTTGTAAAAAGATATTTTCTCCTCAACCATTTCTTATTTTTAAAAATTGAGTAGCAACAAATGCACAAAATTTCTGACCAAAGTGTATTTATCCCAATGAAAAAGATATTTGCACCAAAAATGCCAAATATGTCTGCATTTATGTGTGGTTTTCATCCCTTAAACAATAAGGGCACCTGTATTTTATTTTTGACCTGTAAAAATTTTACACCTGTACCTTTGAGCTGAAAAAATTATACACCTGTATTTTTAGACCTGTAAAATTTTACACCTGTATTTTAAACAGCTGTAAAACAGTACAACTGTATTTTCGACCCGTAGAAAAAAAACGGTTAATTTACATATTTCGTTCATAGTACAGGTGTAAAACAGGTGTATTTTTGAAAAAAACAGGTGTAATTTGCTATATGTTTATCAAAACTGAAGTAAAATACAGCTGTAATTTTTAACAGAAAAACAGGTGTATTTTAGGCAAAATTACAGGAGTAAAATTTCGTACAGGATATGCCTTTAATATGAAAGTAATTTACACAAGTACTTTCATTGTGAGTTGTAAGTGATTAAAAACCTTTTTTAATGTAATCCAATTTTTTTGTCTTTAACTATAATTAGTAAAAATTGTATGTATCTCTTTACACTAAAAAAGTTAAATCTTAGTTTTTCGTTACATCTAAAATGTTCTCTATATGTTTGTCTTCCAGCTTAAACTATACATTCTTGAAACATGATAGGATCATAAAACATTCTAGGGTGCTGCTATCAGTAATACAGTGACAAGCCGTGTAATTATAATTAAATGCTCATCACTGACCACAGATAAGAAATTTTGGGCAAAAACTGGAAATCTTGGGTTTATGCGTAGGACTGCAAAAGCTTTTCTTCTTTCAATTTCATGCACAATCATAAACCAAAACTCTCAAAAAATGTACTTATCAATTTAAAATAGAATATAAACATCAGTCTCTGTAAGTCTATCGGCCATACTGGTTAAGTAAGGCGTTTTACAGATTGGTTTAAAATTTTTAAACGGAAAAATATATTCGATCATGCTGACTGTGCATTGGCAATTATAATCGTTAAAAAATAATCCGTTAAAATGTTCTGAATCAGATAAACGCTTGCATTTGAATTAGGGCTTGAATTAGTCAATCAGATATCGCGCACTGTATGGCGGCCATTTGTTTATCGGCTGTATATGAAATTAACTTACATGAGAGGATTTAATCATGATTTTTCGGATGTGACAGTTTAATCATGTTGTCAAATAGTATTTATTTTTTAGTTTTGTTCATAAATTGGTCAAAATAAATGTAAATACACGCTGTCTTATTGTTTTTTCGTTCCGCCCGATTTTCTGGCGGAACGTGCTATGTGTTTTTGAGCAATTTCAAATCACGAAAAACAAATCTTCGGCGTCAAGCACCTCAAAATCCAGCATTCACCAGGAAGTCACAAACTTTAATGTAAATATCACAATAATATTTGTATAATTTAATATTTTTCAAAAGAGACACTGAAACTCTTTCACATCTTTAAGAAATTTGAAATTTACGAAAAAAGAACTATTGATTAAAGTGTCTTAAACATGTTTGTGTGATTACACTTCAATTTTTAAAGATTTTTAAGTATAAAAATCCTTTAATACTTGAATAAAACTGAAATAAAAAAGGGCCGAAACGTCTAGCACTAACAAAGTTTGCACTCTTACCCTATGCTACGACCGGATGTAAACAATACGTTCGCACAGGGCATGCGCGGTGGTTAAATCCCACCCATTTTATTCGATTAAATTCTAGAACAACCACTACTTTCGGTTTCAATTTTACTGACAAGGAACAGTTTGAGTCAACGTTAGTGTTAATTTTAAATGCAATGTCCAAAACTTTGCACTACACGGCGTAATTTTCATTACATATCCGGTATTATCATCGTCATGGTAGTTTTTATTCCAGTCGGTCAAAATGACGGTACACATTTACATGTAAACAAACAGATTTAACTTCTCAGACAATTTAAATAAGGAATGGACACACGGTAAACTCTGTTGCAACGTAAAGTATATTCATAAACCTGTTTGAGAAAAATTGTCTCCGTGTTCAAATAAATTTCAAAAACGGGGAAAAAAGCAGTCTTTTACCGATACCCTGCAACAGAACCTTATTATTCTGACGAATTAAATTGACTTTATAACGCTCGTATACAATTATGTATTGGTCGACTTTCATTATATTTATTTTGTAATACCTATCATTCAATATGCAATCAAACAAAACCAAGTTTTCCTACATTCAAGGAAACTGTAAGTTAGGACGAGCTTTCAAAACGAACAGGTAGCGATTTCCAACACGCTTACCGAAACTCCAACATGGCGGCTCAACCTGGCTCATTTGCATAATTTATTCATAAACGCAGGAGCATAGAACTTTGTTAGTGTCTAGGGGCCGAATTTTTCGCAGGGGGCGATTTGGTTTGGGGCCGAAACGTCCTGTTTGCGAAGAAACATATGTTATTTCGCTACATTTCAGTAACATCAACAATAATATGATGAAAACATATGACATTTAAACTTTAGTTAGGCCTACCTTGTTAGCACTCGCCATCTCGTCTTGATATGGAATGGTAAATGGATCGACTTTGCATATTAAGTCCCGCCTATAAATTAAGCACGAATATCTGATAAATCGTTATCATCCTGATTAAAATGGAAATGATCAGCGTTACTGTGAAATAATGAATATGCTTAATTAATCCTCCTAATAAATATATGCGTATGTCTAAAAATAGAAACAGGCTTTAAAGTCTTCAGGACATACAATCGTACCATAATGGGTTTTCATTCATATGCCTAATAATTTAATCAGCATATGAACCTTTGTGAGTATATCAAGTAAGATGACTAAAAAATCATCTAAATGTGCGTGCATACAATGAATACTTATGTTCATTAATGATATATGAGGAATCATATTATAAGAGGACCAAAAGATCTTCTACATGAACAGATCGTTTAGTTTTGATAGAAGATGTATGAGAGGTTAATGTAAGATGAGCAGGAAATAATCTAGATATAAATATACAAAAATAGCTATAGTTATGGAACATATATGAAGGGTCACCTGGTCTTTTAGATGTATAAACACTGTAGTTCTTAAAGAACATGAATTATATGAGGGAAATACATGCAAAATAATATTATGGAACAGATATAATTAGGGCATCACTTAAGATCACCAGGGGATCATCTGTATATAGATGTACATACTCTTTTTCATTCTGGAACAGATATGAGGGGATCGTGTAAAATGACAAGGGGATCATTTTTATGTACATAATGCCACTTTAATCTCCGTGACGCACAATGGTTCCTATAAATTATCTTCTGAATTGATCAGTTATAAATGTTCAACTTATAAAACGAGTGGGGTAGTCTTTTTATATTTTAGATTGGTTTATGTCTTATCCTAAACATATGTCATTATAATTAATTTTCAACCTAAATTGTAAAAGCTATTCTTTCGAATTGCATACAACCTATTCATATCAGGTTGAGCATACTTTCTATCGCTTTTTAGTGTGATTGATTTGAATTCTATGCGTATATTAAGTGAAGGTTTTAATTTCTTCTGGTCTTGTCCGATGATACGAAAATGCACATAAGTAATTTGTCAGGACTCTCATCAAATGGTATTAAAGTCGAAAAAATATATCCAGTCCCGCCATATTGCAAAACGCCAGTGGTGTCCAGGGGGTTAAATGTTCCGTTTTTTACATTACATGTTATTGATTAAAAGGTATTAAGTTGCTTTGTTCGTGCCATAACATTTTTTTTTATAGATTTGTGTGTTGCCCTCATGCCAAACAGTCTGGTATTACTTTGACAATAGTACTTCATGTCAAATATCACAATAGCTGTTTTTTAATTACTTTTTCCTGCAATGTCATTTGAAAATTTTCAAGGAAATAAAAACTTATACCATTTTTTTTAATTTAGAATTTTTTAAGATTTTTTTTGGAAGCAGCTGGTGTAAAGTACCACCAAGTGAAAAATAAGTTTTAAATTAGAAAATGTACTTAATATACAAGACCACTTTTAAGTATGACATTGTAAAATTGTTCTGAAATTTTATTGCAGTCATATTTTGTTCTTCAAATTCATATAATCGAAAGACGTTTCCTGGTAATGATATGAAAGGCGAAAACATAAAGACAAATTCTCATATAAAAGTTGATTAATATTTCAAGAAGACTTTAAAGTTAAAAGTATCGTCTTTTTTGACATTCCATTATCTATGCAGTTTTGTTCTGAAATATTTTTTACGTCAGCTTCTACCTCTATCTCATGGTGAAAAATATATTAAAGAAACTATATTGGATTGCATGGAAGGGTATTTACATCACAATATTCTAAAAATTGCTAAACTACAGTCACATAATGTAATTTATTGTGAATGATATCAAAGATCATTATTGCACGTAAACATTTGTTGACGAGCTAACAAGAGTCATAAAACCTAAAGGTTACTATCAATTTCAGAGATTTAAGTAAATATATTGACTGTGCATTTGTCATGTTTTTCTCCTGTGTTTGACACAATATATCAAGACAGTTCAATTATAAATCTGTCGCCGGCGATATGTCACACTTAATAAACCAAAGATGGGCAATATTGCTGTAGATGTTTTTTTTTGTAAACAACAATTATGTGTTATACCATGAGACTTTGAACTGTGATCAAACGGTTTCTTTTGTTTCACAGCAAACTATTTAGATAAACTTTTGCAATGTAGTTTTGAAATATTTTAAAGTGCATTTTTAAACTTTTACTTTATAATTGTAAGGAATTTATCAAGCTAGCTTTAAAACACAGCATAAATAAATAATCAGAAATTTAACATGAAACATAGATAATAATGTAAAATAATCATTGTTGAACTTCATGAAAAAGAATAAATATATAAGTTAGAATGTTTATAAATATTTGTCTTATTACTTCAATGTCGCTTAATAAAGTCAAATAAAAACTCTTAAAATGTTATTTTCTATTAAACATAGTTTATATTATAAAAATATTATTTATTATCGTAATTACATTTCATTTAAACAATGTCTTTGAATAAAGATATTTATTGCACGGATTTTGCTATAAATTATTTTTTATTATCCTTAAATACTTCCTACTCTGCTTTTTGCTACTTCAAATTGCCTTTTAAGAAATTTAACAATTTAACATTCACTTATCTTAGGCCTTTGCCTAAAATATTATGATTGCTTATAAAACACTTATTTAACATGTGATGAAATAAACTTGTGCAATTGATGTTTAGATAAAATACAATAAAAACATTTCTGTCATGACATAAAATACGTTTAGAATTTCATCTGCGCAATACCTGATATTTTGTAATCATTTATTATGATTTATTATGCAACTTCTAGAAAATGGCTATAAATATAGAGCTTTTTTGCATAATGTAATTTATTTCATAACTACAATTTATTGGATACATCATGATGTATAGAAGGCACTAAATGTGTGTCAAGTCTGTGAGAATGGTATGAATGGTATATGTGTACACACTTGATATATGATAAACAGATTCTTTTGCTAAAATGATTTGTGACAACAAAGGTATAAATAAGGGAATATTTCATTAGATCTGATTTGAAAGTTCAGTCAATAACTCTTGCAACATTGAATTGTTGGAATGGTTTTTGTATTTTTTTATATTTTCAACCAAAATATTAATTAGAACATTAACAATGGTGTTTGCTTTATTGAGTTGTAAGTCATACAGGTACTGAACATGTCATACGGCGTGGTGTCTTTCTCTCTCCGCGAAATATTGCAGGCACAAATACATAGAACCACCGATGTTTTGTTTTGTAATATAGTTTGTTTATGGCGTCATCACCTTATGCCACGAAATGTGTATTCTTAATTGAAATTGAAAGAAAGCGATGAACATCATTTCGAATTAATCTTCCAGTGACACTTTTTATGAAGGAAGGTGCATGTTATGTCGAATTTGCAGTTTGTAAATGTTATAGGGTTTAAACTTTTACAAACTATTTACATTCGTGCTTCAATCGAGTTTGTTATCCTGTTATTATGCATTTTCATTATTTATTGGCATATCGCTTTGCACTGCACACTTATTTTGCACAGTTTGAACAGAGAGTATTTATAAGGATGTTTTCTTGTATAATAAATGTTTGTTAAGAATGTTAAAGATGCACTATTTATTAATATGTGTTAAATATTTAAATGAAATCAAGCACAAATCTATGTACACACAGTTATCAATTATTTGGTGGAAATATTTCAAAAGTTATAAATATCAACATTTAAAAAATATCGAACTGTTTAAACATAAGTAATGTCTCCTTCTCCTTTCTAAACTGATACAGGCGCGTGCGTGTATACCTGAATATTAAACAAAATTTTATGCTAGTGGACTAGCACGTGTTTTCTGTAAATGGTAATGGAAGTAATGGGGCGTGTTATGGTCAATGCACTTTCTTTTACTCCTTTTCCTTCGTTGTCTATTTTCGGAAGTGTTTAACGCAGTCTGATGTTAAATTTCTAACAAAGATTCTAAACTCAATATGTAAAATTATATCTTTTTTGTTAAGAATACATGTTGGGAAATTGTGTGATGGCATGTGTAATCTCAATCTCAACGAATGCATTTCAATATATTATATAAAGTTGTTAAACTTTACCTTATATATACTGTGTGGGTAGTCTTCCAATAACATGTTATTATGAAAGAAAAATAAATAAATGCGAAACTAAGAGCTTGAATTTTATGAAAAAGCAAGAACAAGTAGCATTTGTAGAGTTGCTGCACATTTTATCCAAGATTTATTATTTTAATTATTGCGTTCATTTGAAACATGACATTATAACAAATCATTGATCTTAGAGTGGTTGAAATAATGAATTACATGCAGTAACGCATGTGATGAAAATATTCACACTGTTCAAAAACACAAAATATTGTAATAAGTTAATAAAAAATTGTTATCATCAAGCTCAACATGCTGTAAAACCATAGTTTCGTTGCACGCTTTTTGGTTACAATTGTTTGTTCTCGTTTTAAGACATTTTTATAACATTTAAACAAAAGTTATCGCAATCAATTACAATTAAACGAACAATTTTTGAACTATCAAAAAAGGTGATTGTTGATGCTACTTTATTTATGGAATTAAAAGTACTACAATAACTATTAAATTTGTTTTAACAACACATCGAAAAATTAGTTGATATTCTAAACACAACGACTTGCATAACGAGGACCGCTATCTAGGTATATATTGTACACATACATAATATATTCAAAAGCAACTGTTTTTTATTGTCAGTCTTGTAAAGCATTGTATATGACTAGCGTGGTTTAGTCTTTATATTGAATGTTGATTTATCAGTGCAGCTTGCTGCAAGACATTTTGTCATCATTATGATCCATATGTTGTGCACACGCGCACGACCCGGGATTTTATTTATAATTAGACTAAACCTTGCTTTACGTACCATCTTTGCAAATATTTGTTCATCATAATATATTGAAATAATAAATTTAATCCTAGCACAACACAAACCACGTATATATTATAAGTCAATTTCAGAATGTCAGATCAATGAGGCAATTGAAAACAATGACGGAAAATTGTATAAAACAACTGAACATTAAAACAATTAACCAATAAAAAATTTGCATCTATTTTGAACAACCCTATATATAACCCTTAAACTGCATGTTTTAAGCGTGTAAATGTCTTTAAATTATTAAATGCGTGTCGTTACCGTTTTATTAATTTTGTTTTGTTAAAACTCTTTGTTTCCTAGAGATGTAAAAATTTAATGTCAAGGCTGCAAGCGTATACGGTTTAATGCAAAAGACATTGCACTTAATCAAAACCTTATTTGCATGACAAAATTATTTCTTTTTACATGATAATTTAGACGTAGGATTTCTAAAGACGGTTTTTGAACATACAATGTAATTAATGCTAAAACTTAGTTTCTGATAATAATATCTCCATGTTGCAAAACTTATAATGAAAAATTGTGCACCGTTTTAACTTACAAAAAAGTAAAAAAAAAGTCATTCCCTCCATTAAAAGGTACACTTATGTCTCGCAATGTACACTGCCTTTACAATTCTGTGGATTAAAATATCAAGGCTAAAGGAATTAAATGCGGATAGAAATGCTAACATTGACGAATAATAATCAATCATTTGTCAAGCACGACCTATGACTTTAATAATTCTTGTCTCTGGATTCGACTTTATCCGAACATGGTACCTTTAGGCTGTTATTGTTTAGCATATGTACTGTTACGAATATGAGGCTTTTTAACGATCAAAAAGCGAACAATGGGTTATATTTTAGGTACGGTAACTCCTTCTTGTCAAACAAAATACTGGTTAATTGAAGTACCCCATATCTGGTCTCAAAACTAACGGCTTTTGTATATTTTAGAACATAATAGGATTTCCATGATTTGTGTGACATAATATTTGAAGAAAATTGATAAAGTACTCACAGCACAGTCACGTATCTTATCACTTTAATTCAACTGTTAGGATAACCAGTTTAAAAAGACACTAAACTTAAACATGTAAAAACATTGACTTTTATAATGATGATTGACCACAATTGATAACGAAAAATGTTTAGGATATTATATAAAATGTACCTAAATTATAAAAAGACTGTCCCACTGACGTTACGGATACATTCTAAGCGCTATCTATAGAAATGTTCAGTGGGTAACGTTGACAATTTGAATAGTTTTTCATTATAGTTAAATATAAAGATGAACACAACTAGGGCAAAATGTAAAGTTATTTTAACCTTTCTTTACTCCTGCGCTCACAATTTACACTTGGATGGGCAAAATGTCACTGTAAAAATAAAAAAATAAAAGTTTATATTAATGTTTTGAATGGGCAGAAAAAGCCGCATACTAAAATATTCCACATCAAAAAAGAAATGAAACCTTAAATCGAGTGCTTTAAGCCATCAATTAGGAAAATGAGTATCTGCTTTGGCATACCTTCAGTTAATCTTAAGGACTGAAGCTATTTCAATCATTTTGGCACGAATGACACTTCTTGTCTTGTTATATTGTAACGTAGACTGAATCAAAGATAAATAATAATCTATAAAATATATTATTTTGTAAAAACGCTTATTTGCAACATTATGTTGAAGGATTGATTATTTGGAGTGCAGTTGAAGTGTCAGTGTTGTCAAACTGCAGACAAATTGATTGAATCTAATTTACCAAACCAAGGTTTTAATTTGACTGTACTAAAATTGATAATGAGTGACACATCTGGCGAGTACTTAGGCAGACATATCAGCAACAACTTTTTAAATTAATTTGATGCTAAATGATGTGACCTTTTGTGAAATGATGTTATTTTTATTTTCAATTCAAAGCTGCACACTTCCAGGAAAGAACATCTTTTACAAACGATTCATATTTTAAGAATGTAGAGCTACATCTATAGTTGGCAGAATAATTAATAAAATTCTCAATAGTAGAATTTGAAAATGATTAGTATGTACAAAACTATATTCAAAATACAAAATTTCATTGCAAATGTAAGTGCAAATAATGACACTAAAAGTTAAGTATCTGCATCAAGGGTACTGGTTTAGTGCTTAGTATGTTAATAAAGAGACTGAAATTTCGCAATAACCTCTATGGATAATAAATGAATAAAAAAACAAGCAACAAGTATGCAAGTCGCAGATTTAACATAGTTTCTATGGTCATTGCTAATGCAATTTATTTTCTTTATATTTTTTATTGTATAAAGAAGTCATTCATAATATACTGACATGTCACTGGCTTTATGCAAGTATGAGAATGTGTTGTTCGTTTTTATTTAATGTCAGCAAAGAAACAAAAAATGTCTCTTAGACCTTATTTATCCTAATGTTTCACAAAGCTTGTTGTTTAAAATCATGTCGTATCGTTATTTGAGGTTTATTTAAGTTATTTGCATCATTGAAGTTTATTGCAGAACTTATAAAGTGTTAATTATCAATATTATAGCCGTAGTTCATTTCTAAACACTATGTTTGTTGTTAAGGATTTTTTTTAGAAAACGTTATTCCAAAGAATTAGAAAGAGGTTACCATTTCACCGGACATTACACATGAATAAATAGCATCCTAGCATACTATTAACGTAAGATAATTAAAATTTTATCTCAAAAATGTTTAGTTTTAACAAATGATTTTTTTATTGTATTTTTTTTATTGTGGTGCAAAACTTTGTGCATAAAACACATTAACCTTTACTATTTGGTTTTGTAATATTCAAGATTTACAAACCTTTGCCATACATTTGTATTGTATTTATTAAACCAATACGGCTTCAACCACCTGGTGCAAAATTCAAGAAGCAAAAAAGTCGTAAGGTCTAGTTTTTATATTTAATAAAGTCAAGATGCACATTTTTACTATTTTAAAGTCCGTTTTCAAGGAAACAAAAGACTTTGCACAAAATCTACAGAATAGATAATCTTGCTACTTTAACTATATTTTTTAACATTTTATAAATCGACATCTGGCTTTTACTGTATATTAATATGCTTAGCCATTAATCATCGTTTTGTGGTTTAAAGTAGACACACTGATATCCATTAACAAAGATTTTGAAATGATCGGATTTTAGTCAACGGACAGAATACTGTACTTTAACATGAGTGTGTGTAGCTAATGGCTTATGTATGACTTCATGTGAAATAAAGTAGAACCAGGTGGTGTTTAAGGTATTATATTCGATATCTTTAACCATATATATTTCAGAATGACATTTTAACTTGTATTTATTACATTGTAATCTGGTTTGCAAATATATTGTGTTTCACCACGTATTGTTAAAGCATTAAGCATACAAAATATTCAGACAATTTAAGCAAAAACGACAAGGTTTAATTTATAAGCATCACATTTTTACGTCGTACTTATATCATTTTATACTCCTTAATTAAGTTAATTATGTTTAGGTACATGTTAGTAGATTGAAGATATTTATACTACTTTAATTTATTAGTTTGCTTTCAAAGGTATTATTGATTATAGATTTTAAATTTTTACGTTACATTTATTAAGTTATTGCTCCCTTCGTTTTCCATGTGTAACTATATATTAAACCCTTTTATTACATGCTTTTCGGTGGTTTATAGAAATATATCAGTGATATAAAACTGGTAATTTCACTGTTTGAAGCAGTGAAATTACCACTTTGATAATTTCACTGTTTTGAATTTAAGCCCCTTACGTTGTTTCAGTGAAATACACAGTACTGGGTACCAAGTTAATGACGTGACGACGTAAATGACGTCACGTTGTATTATTATTTGGCTCGCTTTTCATTCAATATTAGATTTAATGTATTTTTAAAACGTTTCTTTGCATATAATAAAAAGAAAATTTGTTTAGTTTAGTGTAAGATCGAAATATATTTCACCTTGTGAACACCAAAAGTTTATATTTCACTCGAGGCTGCGCCACTCGTGAAATATACCTTTTGGTGCTCACAGGGTGAAATATATTCCGATCTTACACTGAACTAAACAAATATCCTCTATTTATATTATTTACGTTTATTATTTTGATATTTTAATGGTAAATAATAATTTTTTCATAGATTGAATATTTTTATACACAGTTTATTAAGGTAGTACTCTCATGGTAATATCAATTATATATTAAAGACTTGTATTCTATTTTATTACTTTTACGCGTCTATGGTATGTTTTATTATAGATTGATCTTTTACTCATTTTATATCTTTGTGGTTAGTTTAATTATTGATTGAATACTTTTACACAACTCCAATTTTGGTAATACTTCCATAGTAGGAAAAACATTTTCTTAATTTCCAATTCGTGTATTTTTCATTTAATTGGTTGTTGGTATCGCTGCATTTACAACCAATCACAATATCTTATTGGATTTTCACCAAGCTTTTACAGAGCATGTTAAAATTTAGCAATTAATAACTTATTGCAGTTATATAAGTTCTTAATGATTTTTAATATCGTCTTGTGAGGCAGTTGTGTATAAAAATAGGGGACGCCATTGCTTGATTTATGTTTTACAAAATCCATTTTGCCTTTCACAGTGATAACGATCCTGCTTTAAGTGTTTGAACTTTTATTTTCCATCAAGACTGAGGATTTATTGAAATTATGAATGATAAATGTCATTAGAAATAAAATCAACAGAGTATTTACGGGTGTTGATATAATTGGTTTTTGAAATTTATAATTAATTGATATGGTATGAAATCTAACGGCTGTCCAACGGGTTTAAATACCTGCTGTGTAATGATACAAAAATGAAATTAATTAAAAAAAACATGCATTGCATGGGATAATTGTTCAAGCATAAGCAACTTTTCTATTGCATTTTTTACGGAGAAAGAATTAATTAAAAACAAAATAACAATTTCATTGTTTTACGAGCATTACCATCACATACATAATCATCTTATGCATACAACTTTGCAGGGTTAATGTGTTGGGAATGAATAAAATGACAATTTGTTACACAACACCAGCATTGCCTGAATGTAAATGACTAATATCAGTATATTATCTGTTGACATTTATCATGTTATAATTGCTATTTATAGGAAATGTCCTGTCTGATATTGAGATACTGTCAATAGAAAATGCAGATCAATATTTGATTTGCTTTAACAGATTTACAGTTGAAACTTTAATTTCTATCTAATATATAAACAAACTAAAGAAAGTGATTTTCGTATAAAAAAACGACTTCGATTAACTCCAAATATTTAAAACGAAGACAGGCTGTATTGCAAGCATCATTCTGCTTACTCTCTTATAATGTTGATAGTGTTATCGACAATAAAATAGCATAACTTAAGATTTAAGAAAAATACACTGTTTCATTGTTATATTTAATGCTCACGGTCTCTTGCTATTTCGTGTATCATATATCAAAATTCAGAAACATGAAAAATAATAATTAAAGGATAATACAAGAAATAAACTGGGCATAATTACTTAAAATGATTTGTTGTAATTACTTCCAATGGATCATCTTCTCTTTTCAAGAATTGCTATTTTAAGGTTTTTCATTAATGCACCATGTCCAGTACAACTATTTATAAAATATAGCTATAAAGAATAGCAGTGTTATAATTATCTATTTGTTTATTTATTTATGTCTTGAGTGGTAACGGACCATACAGAAATTCATTGTATATATTTCTATATAATTTCCTTATATTGAAATTATGTTTTTAAATCATGGAACGCATACAAGTACATGAAGTATTTCAGCATTTGGTCGTAATTGCAAATCACTTAAAGTTGCTCTGATTGCTATAGTTAAGATTTTTAGTGTCTTACATTGCTAGTGTACCTATTTCTTGTTTAGATGTGTTTGGTTTTACTGCGCAGGTCATACGGAGACGAAATAGGAAACATGTTTTTGGCTAACCTCGAGTGTTACAAACTTAAGTGACACCAGCATCACCTGCTGGAGCTAAGAGAATAATGTATCACAGAAATTCGAACCCATAAAGTCGGCCCTTTGGATCAGCAGGGAAAACGTTTCTTGCATTTCTGATACCTCAATCCTTAAAGGAAACCTCTCCGCCACAAGGGACTGCTACTATACCAAAACATCGATATTGCAAAAACGGAAACGAAAACCACCATGACCTACTAGTTTCAACTATTTTAATTTGTTTTCGTCAACAAGATATCATAGATAACACAACGTCCATTATGGCGCCATTCAGCGTACAATAATATAAATTACTGCCAGTGTATGATTCAGAATTGATATATTTGATACTGTTAATTGATACTAGAACAGACTGTATACTTTATGACAAGACTTCATTACTTTTAGAAACATGTTTAGCATTGTGATACCATCTAATTTTTTGATTATGTTTTTAATGGTTAGGGAACATGCTGATGTTATTTGTTTTTTTAATTGCTGTAATTTGCCGGGTTATGTTTTCTAAATACTTAACTATAAAACTGTTAATGCAAATCGTTTAACTCATCCATTTTTACTTGACAAATGGTATCTTATTTAAAACTATAATTGAGTATTTTTAGTTGTAATCCAATCACTTTAAACAGTTATGTAACCAAAGAGTAGTGAAATATCTTTTAAACGTACAATGGCGCTTCACACATTTATTTTCGAATTTGATTATAAAGCAACTCTTTTAAACGCCGTAATGTGCTTCAAATTTTAATTGTGAGACAAAACTTTTTTTCTGTTCAAAATGTTGGTCTCCGAGCATCAATCTAATTTATGCCTGCAGATGGAAAACAATGAAGGTGTCATAATACTGAATTCAATATTAACAGAGTTAATTCAAAGAATAATCGCAAGATTGTGAACTCGTTAACAAAGTTATATAGGCAATTGGGTCATGTCTTTCAATATCACACACATTATATCTCATTATATTAAGCCAAAATGTCATGATTTTTGTAAATGATATGATATTTTAATGAGGTAATTGTTGTGTTTGTAACTATGGCATATGCCATATAACAACGACCATTTATTGGTAATGTCATGCAAAGAATATAGGTCGCTTGTAGGATTTGATATAACTATTTACTGTGGTAGTATATGTATGTATCAGTATACACGATGAATGAAGTTGCCATAATTTAGAGTTATGAGTAAATGCATTTACTAGTTTTACTATCCGACATCCTAATCTTTGTGAGTTTTGTGAATCTTAGAATAAAGATATCAAACGTTCATTTTTAAATAAATCACGCATAAAGTAAACGCGAATTATATTTTTCTTGACATTGGCCATGTAGTTACGAATCATTATTTGTATAAGACAAAGCATGTTACACTATATGACGTTGAACGTAAAAGGCGAAAAACTCGTGGTTATGATTTAATTGAAATAGTTTTATAGTTTTTGTTTTAGTATCAGGTCCCTGAAGTGAACATATAAATATCGAAGTTTTTTTTATTTATTTATTTTATTAATCAATTGTTGCATGAATCATGATTCTTTAAATCGCACAACAACATGCTGTTTGAAACAGCTATTTAATAGCTTTCAATTTCGTTTATGACACTCAGGTGAATAAATTTCTTGATGAGTTTGATGTGATAAGTCCATTAATATGATTACCAAAGTTTACATTTTGATCATTGTTTATAAATACCCTATGCATTTAAACAAATATATGGCATGTTGTTAATTATTTATTAAGAATGAAAAGTAAAATAACTTATGTGGGATATTAAGTCCCTTGAATGCAATACATATCAATTAATATTATTACCTGATACCTTATATAAATGTAATTTGGTATTTTTTACTGTTTTCTGAAATTCTAAAAACGTCAACGTTCGCGAACTGTTGACCGGTCAATAGTTTCGACTGTTTCCCTCGCGTGTTCTGACGTCATTGACGTCATAGAGGATTCCCACTTGAAGCGTCCATCGATCTTGATCATGAACCAGACGTGACGTGTCATAGTTAAAGTATTAAGTTTAATTATGAACATGTGTGCAAAACTATTTTCTTGTTCCTTTTTTCTTCTGCAAGTACTGTTAAAACAGTAATTGATCAGGTAATAAAACAGTTATTTCATATGTGATTTGGGAACAGTCAAACAGTTGTCCCTCGGTGTCGTGGATAGTCTTTGAACTGTTGCCCTCGGCCTACGGCCTTGGGCAACAGTTCAAAACACTACCCCCTCCACCTCGGGCCAACAGTTTGACTGTTCCCAAATTACATATGAAATAACTGTATATTAATGTTCTTGGTTATGACACTCGAAGCTTAATGTACCAGGAAAGTTACGTCAACAAATAACAATAGCAGTTATAACAGGTTAAATATTATACACATTCAGCAGAATATGAGTTTTAAAAGTAAAACAGAATTTATATATAATGCGCGTTCTTTTTTAGACTTAAGGTATTACCATCCTAATGCATTACCTCCGCTTTGAAGATTATTCAAATAGGCTAGAACTACTGTTAACTACATTGAAAATGTGGGTCATGGGTTCAATCCCCAGAGGGGTCAACTTTTTTTTTCTTTTTCTTTTCTTTTAACATTATTTATGTATCTCTCATGTCCCATTTGGAAAGAAAAAGGTGTTTAATTTTGATTTATATAGGTATTTATTGGCTTAATTATGCTAAATCTAGTAATAAATATGGTACCTGATATTTTCAAAGTGTAATAAAATCAAAACTAGACGAAAAAAGTATTTTATATTTTACAAGATCAACCAATATACTTGTTTAAAAATTTAGGGAAACTTTGAAAACAGGCACTCATTTGGGTAAATTTTAAGGATTTTTTTTTAACTAGGCTCCCTAAATAGGAAAATGGTCAGACACGTGGTAAAAATGGGTGGGGTAACATTTTTATACAGATTTCATAAATCTTAGGTAGAAACCATAATTTTGCTTAATGTGGATTGTAAGCTGAATGGTACTATTTGTTTTTTACCAAAATTAATGGGAAAGCATTTTTCATTAGAATGTTATTGCAGATTATTTAAAGGTTCCTCATTTCTAAAAAGGGCCCTCATAACATCCTAGTTTGAGTTTAGAAAAGTGACCATAACTTGATTTCCGTACGGTAAACTTTGTTTAAATTTTGCATACAGGTGTACTTTAAGGTATATATCTGACCTATGATGTCAATTTTTTAGTTAAATAAAAATAAAAAAAAAAATTAAAAAATTATGCAAGTATGGATAGATGTGTCATAATCTTCAAATTAAGTTGTGAAAATCTTCCAACTGCTAACTTGCTATTAAATCCAAGCTATATAGCTATATTAACAGTCAATATGCAAGAATATTGGAATATAACGTATTTCAATTGACTGTGTAAAAACAGTTAAGGGAAATAATGGTCAAATATTAAGATTTTTATGCTCCCCGAAAGTCGCCGCCTTGTCCGTCCGTCCATCCGTCTGCCGTTTTTTTTTTGTCCGGGACATGACGCCGGTGCTAGGGGCATGAGGGATGTTGCACTTATTCATTGTCCCTCATGTACAGACTCAATCAAACCGAGTCTGCAATTCTTATGTTATTTTGTTGTGATAAATGCTTCCGAGGGATCACTTTGTTTCCAGAATTTTGTACTTCACAACAGCAGGTGTCAAGTGCCGTGTAGCAGCCGTAAAAAGATGCCCCGTACTTCACTTCAGTGTTGTTATATTTTCTGGTCCTTCGGGATCATTGATGCCAACACTATAAAGTGTTGAGAATTGAGTACCGCTCAAGCCGGTGCTATGGGGCGTGAGGGATGTTGCACTTATACATTGTCCCTCATGTACAGACTCAATCAAACCGAGTCTGCAATTCTTATGTTATTTTGTTGTGATTAATGCTTCGAGGGATCACTTTGTTTCCAGAATTTTGAAACAACAAGAGGTATCAACATGAAACTTTGTAGATAGATAGATGTCATTAAGAAGGTGTGTGTGCAGTGCTCAAAAACCGTAACTCTGCCTTGCCTAATACTTAAATTATTGCCCTTTGTTTATTTTGACAATTTGAACTTTGTCCGGGACATTACTCTAAAATTATAAGAGATATCAACATGAAATTTGAAGGTACACGTAGATAGGTCTCAATGGGTAGAAGTGCAGTGTTAAAGAATCATGACTGTGCCTTGCCCAATTTTGAAGTTATTGCCCTTTGTTTATTTTTACTTTTTTACTTTTGACGGGACATAACTCTAAAACTATAAGAGATATCATCATGAAACTTTGTAGATAAGAAAGAACTGCAATGCTAAAAAACCTAAACATAGCCTTGTCTAATTTTGGAGTTATTGCCCTTTGTTCATTTTTACACTTTGAATTTTACCAGGGGCATAACTCTGAAACTATAAGAGATATCATCAAGAAACTTTATAGATAGCTAGATCTCATAGAATAGAAGTGCTGTGCAAAAAAAAAACATAACCATGCCTTGCCTAATTTTGGAGTTTTTCCCATTGTTAATTTTTTTCATACTTTCCTGTGTCCAAAACCTTCTCGTGGAGCATCACCCGGTTAAACCGGTTCTTGTATAAAATAGATTTCTTACAAGGAATATATTCATTATTCACAAGATTGAATTCATTGGCAGATGCTATGCAAATTATTTAGTGTCACAGTTTTAAGAAAAGTACCATCAACATGTGTTGCTTTCATGTGCAGTCACAGAAAATGTAAATACCGTGATATCATAGAACCCGTGGTATCATAAGAACTGAGTAAAAATACTAAGGGATTAGGATATTAATTTGATCAAAAGGCATATTGCTGACTTCAACTTTTTTTATAAAACAATACCTTATCATACTAATAAGTAAATCAAAGTACAAAACAAATACAAAAAAAAACACCATAAATACAACCGTTTTAAATGTTTAAGAGAAGTCACTTTGTACGAAACTTTGAACCGAACAACTTTTATGAGTGATGCTATTCAAATGTTATGATATCTTTAATTTACAAACCATTTCACTGAACGATCAACAAATAAATCGTCGGATGAATAGTGTCTAAAAATTTCCAATCGCGTGAGGTGTTTTTGTTTTAACCATCTTTTAAGTTGTAACAACTTAATTATAATTTTCAATTTCGTTTTGTTAAGTATTGGTTAATAAATGTGACAATTTTGAATTTATTCTTAGACTAGTACTATTTCTGTATTTGAACGCTCATCAAATTTTACGACTTTATATAAAATAGTTGTGTTTTTTTCTCTACAATATTGTTTTAACTTCTAGACATAAGTGTCTAATAAATTGATATTTTTTCACAAATCTCCTTCGACTATCTGGAGATAATATTTAAAAACTGATGTTTGTCCTCAATATATTGTAAACCACACACACTCAACGATGACATTGAAGTTTGCAAGAAAAAAGTCAAAAGGCTTTTAATAAGTAACTTTAACAAAAGGATATCATCTGTCGGCACATTGTAAAACGCTTGTGTTAAAATCGTCAGTCAAAATGTTAAATGTTCTTGTAATGATTTTCTTCCTGGGTAAAAAAATCTATCAAACATTGTATAAATATATTTATCTAGTATGATACATACATTTAATGTTAATAAACTAATAACTTAAACATTAGAGAAAAGTCAAATTATCAGCCAACAAAGAAGAATTTGAAATAAAAATAGAAACATTGATGTTCATTTTAAATAAATAAATAAATGATTGTCTGATTATAAACATCTACATGAACTGGTGTCGGCATTATTTCGATGAAACGAATACTTTGTTATCGCATGTGAACTTTTTGTTATCTTAAAATGTGTAGTTGAATTATTTGTACGGTTTTCTTGTTAAGTAAATACGTGCGAAAGAGATACATTAATACAGATTAATTACAACCGTAAGTATGCTTAGAAGCGTTTTACATTAGATTTTAATGTTTCTTTTAAGGACATTTTCTACAGTTTTATGAAAAATTAATCCTTTCATAGAATTTTCTAAATTTTTTGTATAATGAGTAAAAATTAATGAAGAATTTAAAATAAAAAAATATATATATGTTGACGTGTTGGATTTCTTGTAAAATGGCAGTTTCCATGGTAACCGTATATCTAAAAACTGTCAAAATAGCCTAACTGTGTTATAACGAATAGAAAATGTATAAGATAGCTTAAAACACACAACGAGCATTGTTTTATGCAAAGATAATCTTATCTAATGATTCTGTATGAAAAAAATGATAATCTGAACATATTTCTTTAAAAAATGAGTTTTCCATGTTCCTCAACCGAACAAAAAATGAGAAAAATAAACATGAATTCTGAGAATAATTAGAGATATTGAAAAAAGTGTTTCATAGGATTTTCTATTTTTTTGTAAGTTGTGTAAAATTTAATGACAAATTCAAAAAGAAAAAGAAAAATATATGTTGGCGTGTTGGAATTTTTTTAAAATGGCAGTTTCCATGGTAACTGTATATCTCAAAATTGTCAAAATAGCCAAACTGTGTTATAATAATGTATAAAATAGCTTATTACACTCACAATAAACATAATTTTATACAAAGCTTGCTTTATCTTAGGGTTCTGTATAAAACAAACGATAATTGGAACATATTTCTTTAAAAAATAAGTTTTCATGCTTTTTAACTAAACAAAAAATGAGAAAAATAAACATGAATTCTGTAAAAAAATTAAAGCTATCAAGAAATTTCTTTCATAGAATTTTCTACATTATTGATATATCAAGTAACATTTGATAGTGGATTCAAAAATAGAAATAAAATATATATGTTGACGTGTTAGTTTTTTGTAAACGGGCAGTTTCCATGGTTACCGCATATGCCAACTGTCAAAATTACCACGCTTTCTTAAGAAATATCAGTGTTATACTAAATGTATTGTCAAATATACAACAAAAACATGTTGTAATAAAAATTTCTTTTTCTTTTGATGTTATATTAAGTAAATGATACTGAATATCTTTTTAAAACATATCTAGGGCCATATTATTTTTTTCACTCGACTAACATACCCGAACAGTAAGCAAGTATTCAGAAATTTACAAAGAAAATAATGAAATTCGGAACATTTCTTAGATATTAATTTTGTTTTTTTATTCAACACTTTTAAAATATATCATTTTAAACTTCTTTGCCCAGTTGTCTGCCAGTAATCAAGTCGCGACGCACTTTCGTCACTATACCACAAGTGGGTGGGGTAACGCGCGCAGAATTATCATCAATGCTGTCGTACTAATGCTTGGAGAAATCCTTTATGTGATGTTGTCTAAACGACCTCTTATTCTTTTGAACCGATCTCCTTTTTAACATTTAGAAATATCTATTCTGTATTATTTACTCATTATTTGCTTATAGTCGAAATTTAAACACTTATCCGAATACTATTCAACTTGACCTTCATTTGAAGAGTAATTATCCGTGATTATCTTTCTTGGAAGCGCATAACGATGCGCACAGAAAACTACCGAAAACGTCTTTAAAATTAATTGTGATTCTTTGTAATTGAAAATTAAGTATTATCAGAAATCCAAGAGTAGCGATGAAAATTTATTAACATTTTTATTTAATATCTTTCATTTCAAATGTGAGAAATTTAATAACAGTTAAAAAACTTTAATAATAGAAATGTAGAATTTATCAAAACATTAAAATATGGTTCATAAATCATTGACAAAAAGTGTATGAAAATTCATTTTCCAAAGAAAATAAGTAAAAGTAAGATATACTTGGTATGTACATTTAGTCAACTGTGAATGCCTTTTTACTCGTACACGTAACCAGATTTAGGTTGAACATAAATGACAAGGTTTATGAATTATGATAGTATTTCACTTCTACGCTCATGTTTGATTTGTGAAGTTTGAATATGTACAAATGTATTTATGTTCAAATATGTGTTTTTCGTTTTCTGCATTTTATTTAAGGTGATATTTATATGTAAGTTGTGTTATAGTTATTAAGTCAATACCTGGAATAAATCAAAAAGTAATAAATTCTTTATTCATGATGGGTTTGTTTATGAACACATTTGATAGAAAAGGCAACGGTATTTTTTACGGTATTAGACGTAAAACTTGTTACAATACGATTATCATTTCACATCAATAGTGATTTTCAAAATAAAACTTTATTTCAATCAAGTCTATCAAACGATTTTAGAAAGTACTATTTACACGATTTACTATTGTTTAAATCATCTATTTAATTACAGAACTGTGATTTTAGTACAGACACACTAACTGTCAAGTACAATCTGAAAGTTACCAAATTGTATAATAAAATGCATACGGTTATGTCTGACAACATATTTAATGTATTGAACAATGATAAATTGACATTGTGGCCATTTTGTCGCTGTCAAGTTGATTAAATGAGAATTGTGTTTCAAAAGATTTACTGTTATAATTTTTATTAATAAATAATTGACAAATACATTCCTCCGCGTTTCATTTTTAATGAAAAAGTGTCTCAAAATTGCGCGACGAAAACCGGTGTTGTCAGTTATTTTGTCTTAAATAACTAGTTTCGTGTTATATTGTGTGACCACTTCATCAGGGTTATTGTTACAGGTAACATCGCAACATTCTGAGATTAGTGTTTAAGAAAATGTTCTACTGTTTCTGTTATAAATGGTTTAAATAAGAGAACGTGTATTTTTCATTTTGTTAGATTTAAAACTAAAAAATGATATTAAGATATCAAGAATTGTATCTTTCAGAAGTGGCAAAACATCAGTGAAAAGTGTTGTAAATATGATTCAGAACGACACGTTTGAATCTGGTTAGAATATAAAGTATCATAAAATATCTAACATCATATCATAATTACTAAAACTTCATTAAATCACCAGAAATACTTCATTTGTTACGGAAGATGGCTTAGGTTTTAACAAAATCATGACAATATTCTAAAAAAGGATGTCTATCTAGATAGAATTGCACGAATGTCGCATGATTTATTCGAAATGACATGGAAGATTAGCGTGATTTCAAATTGGTTTTTATTACATAATCAAATTCAAACAAATGACTTTTTACAATACGCATTAATATCATGATCATTTTTCAATGATCCACAAGCAAGTTGTTTTTGCTCCTTTTATAGTTCAAATGTTTCCTTCTAGGTAAAAATGACATAATAAACGATAAAATTATGACTTAAATATTAGATTGCTAAATGATAAACCTAAGAGGTAATGATAAAGAGTGTAAAGCTGTCAAATATATTTAACTTTAATTTACACACATGATGATTGAGTTTCAGTGTCTAATAAGCTGCACATCAATTTGTGGCAGTGACAATTATATATATTTACTTATCAGTACCAGCAAATTAACAGCAAAACATTTTACACAATAATAATTTGTTTTAGTTTCTAAAAGCGCATGTAAGCACGGCTAGATACACTAAAAACTGGCAAATTGATGTCATAGAAAAAAGTACATTATGTTCTTTATGGGGAATCATACTCATTTATTCATATATTTAGGCTTGACAAAAGACATTATTGCAAAACTTGTGTTAGGAGAAATTTGTATCCTTTTTTATACGCCCGTTTGAAAAACGGGTCATATTTTAGTTGTCCCCATGGCTTGCGGTTTGTCCGGAGCATATTTCCTACACGCAAGGAATAATTTTAAACAAACTTCATCGAAATGTTTACAACTATGAGAAGCTGTGTTGTGCACAGGAAACAGGTCTCTAGGTCAAAGTTCAAGGTCACTAAGAGGTCGTTGTAAAAAGTCTGTCCTGAGCAAAACTTCTACATTCATGGAGGGATTTCAATATAACTTGGCACATATGTTTACCATTGTGAGACGGAGTGTTGCTCGCAACGTTTAGGTCTCTGTGGCCAAGGTTAAGGTCACAAATAGTGGTCAAAGCTCAGAGGTATTGAAAGACAAATTGTCATTGCCAAGGGCAACTAAATACCATGTCGATCTTTTAACCACTTAAGTCTGTATTGTATCCGTCAGGCCTCAAGAGTGTTTACGTCAGCAATATTGGCATCTTGTAAGTTTAATGTCGTGTTAGATATATTTGGCACTACATCTCCGCATAAAATGCACTAGCATACTATTTTGATACGCAAAATAGAAATAAACAAAAGAGGAAATCAATGTTGTATCCACACAAAAATATATTATTAGCCAATATGTTAGTGTAAAATGTCGTAATGTAATGAAGAATAATATATTTGCATGCGGTGTGATTGTTTAGCGTGCAAAGTGTGCGATTTCACGTCAGTCACGCGATGTGATTAAGTCCGAATTAATCCATTAAATGTAATTTGTAATAGAAAATGTATTTGTATATATACCTTTGTTATAATATTTATAATTTACGTAACATATTGTTTTTCTTGAATGTTGTTTTCATTGCAATGTCCCGAGTCAAGGAAAGTCTACTGAATTCCATAATTGTTAATAGAGAACGCTTTAATGCAACTTTCTCTTTATGTAAAATAATATTTATGTATCATTCATTTACAGTACCACGTGTTTGAAAACAACATGCATCTATTTCTTAGAAACTGAATGCCTTTATACATGGTATAAATCTTTAATGTGTTCAAAAACGTTTTCAAGCTGTATAGTTGTTATAACCGAAATTAGTGTCGTAATGGCACATAGTTTTATGGTAATAGCGCAAAATGTGTGTTCAGACAGTCAAAGAATACTCTTTCCAAACAAGTAGGATATCATTATTTCGAACGTACTTGTGTACATTACCGGCGTCTAGAAAGAAAATTAAGTATTCTGTTTGTGTAAGATCAATCTGCAGCTACTTTATCTTGTAATATAGCTTTAAACAGATCTTTATAAGCAAGCATCTTTACTTGTTATATAAAAAGTCTCTGAGCATAACCTATGTTTATAGTTTATAATTTCCATCACTGTTACAGTGTTACAGCATAAAATTTCCAACATGGATTCGTATATCATCAAAAACATATACCCTGAAATTCACTCATTTGTTCAATTTCATTTGTTATTATTGATCACTATACCATCCTGAATAATAATAATATGCATTATTATTGTTGTTTATAAGATATTTTCATTTTTGTCAACATTCATATGAAACGTAGAAGCAACATTGTATTACCAGCACACTATCTATAGCAGAAATTCATTTGCGTTTCGGATGAGTACATGAGAATATATACATGTATATGCATAAGAGTTTGCTCAATATTAAACTAACCACAACTTCAGTCGGGCCCATATTTAAGCAATAACTGTTTTTGAAACATAAATCATTAATTTCATAGAACGTTTTTGCTAATCATAAATGAAGATGGCTAACTTAGATCTTGTGGGAACAAAATCTTGATTGGTCGGTAAACATGTGTCTTAGTGTAAATCATTCTCGTGTTTAAATCTGCTTTTTTATATTTCCCACTACCCTGACGTTTGTGCAGACCTTTAGATGGTTCGCGCACACTTTTTTCTAGAGCAATCATCATTATTGTGCAAAATAAACGTTTGTTTTACAACTCAAATCGGCATAGGATAGCCTTTGATATTACATTCTGAGCATTTTTCATTATTAACGTTTTTATATATATATTTTTCTGTTTAAGTAACAAAATTTTTCTATATTTGGCTTTTGTACATCAGTGGATTTCATTTGAAACAGTATGTCTTGTGTATTAAGCTGAGTGTTTTAGATAAAGTGAAATGTACTTTAATCTGTAGGTTTAGTTATAATTTTCGATTAAAAACCTTACATCAGCCTGAGTGTAAGGAAGGAGCACTTCTGGTAACATGAGAATATTTTACATGTAGCATCACTGCACACAATGCATTACATGAAACTTAAGTAAACTAAATTTAACAATGGAAGGAAACGCTTTATTCAGAAACATTTGTTATTAGCCAATATGTCCGGTAAAAGTGTTGTTTATGTAAATATAAAATGATATATTTGCATGTGGTTGGAATATCAGTTATATGACTCATGATGTATAATCGTTATCACGTGACTGAGACCGAATTAATGCGTTAGATGTACGATTTTTGCTTAAGAAAATATTTCATATTAACAAATATGTTCGCATGTAATGGATTCATTGCCAGGAGCCTACCATATATGATGCTAAAGATGTGTATCTTTTGGTTTGTTTTGGGTTTTACGTCATATCGACACAGTAACGGAAAATAAGATAAGTAAGAAAATAAGTAAGATTTGTTACAATGGTTAACATAATAAAAGAATGACAATAACAGTATTGTGATTAAGATAAAGATTTGGTATGAGTTAATATAATAATCTTTAACATAATAACAAAATTTATTTTGTATTGATATAAGAATAAATTGAATTATTGACATCAGGGCATAAATTAACTGAAAGGATGCGATAAGTTATTAAACAATCACACATGTAGTTTTAAACATGGTTTCAAATAACTTTTTTCCTGAAATATTTTTCCTTTGAAAGAAAGCGACGTTCATATAATAGACACTCCCTTGACACAGTATTATATTGACTTGTATAAATAATTTACAATAATTTACCCATGTGATTAAATGATTCAATGATGATAATAATGAACTTGAGAATAGTTGTGAAAAATGTAAATTGGTATGATAATATTACATATGATGGAATTGATGAGATAATAAGATATATCTGAACTTATTTGATAATTGATTAAATACTTTTCTTAAAACAGTGTGTTTTCTATATCAGAATTATTTTTCAAGCATGAAAATACAAACAAACAAAATTGGAACATGTATGATAGAAGTATCGTTTTGCTGAAAGCAAGGAAATAATTATAATGTTAATGTTTGGAGACACATACACATCAATATTGGAACATAAGAAAGAGAAATTTATTAGCTTTTAACATGTCAGAATATGTACAGTTACGCTTTAACATATTTAAACAATTATAACACATAGAAATACAAACAGTAATCGTAATGATTTATTATGCAACTTCTCGAAAATGGCTACAAATATAGAGCTTTTTTGCATAATGTAATTTATTTCATTGGATAGATTATGATGAATATAAGGCACTTAATATTTGTTAAATCTGTGAAAATCGTATGAATTGTATATACATATTTGATATATGATAATCAGTTTCAGTTGCTAAAATGATTTGTGACAATAAATAAACTAATTTGTTGTAATTACTCCAAATGGATCTTCTTATTGTCATTTTAAGGTTTTTATTTTATACACCATGTTAAGTACAACTATTTATAAAGCATAGCTATAAAAGCATATCAGTGTTATAATTATCTTTTTGTTTATTTTTGTCTTCAGTGGTAATGGAACATGCTGGAATAATTTGTACAATTTTGTATATAATTTGTCTGTCGTATAAAGCATACTAGGCAAGTACATGGAGTATTTAACAACATTTGATCGTAATTGCAAATCACTATAAGTTTCTCTGATTGCTGTAATTACGATTGTTTTAATGTCTTTACAATGCTAGTGTACCTAGTTCTTGTCTGGATGTGTTTGATTTTTACAGTGCACAATGTAGGTCATATGGAGCCGAAATAGGAAACCAAGACTTTGGCTGATCTCGACAAACTTACTGCGACACGCGGGGTGAAACCATCTCACCTGCTGAAGCTAAGAGATACATAGACTCCAGTAAATCGAAATCCATAAAGTCGGATCAGCAGGGATAAAACGTTGACTGCACTTCTGATACCTCAATCCTTAAAGGCAACCTCTCGTTCACAAGGGACTGTTACTATACCAAATCATCGATAATGTAAAAGGGGAACTAAAACCACCATATCCTACTAGTACCGACAATTTTAATTTTTTTGGCAAGCAACAAACATCATATATAACGTAACGTCCTTTATGGCGGAAACATCAACGTGTCAGTTAGCGTACAATGATTTAAGGGTACAGTGTTAATGCTATAATATGATTCAGAATTAAAAATATTTGATACTGTTAATTGATACTAAAACAGAGTGTACATTTTATGACATGACTTCATGACTTTTAGAAACATTTTTCACAGTATAATACCATCAAGTTGTTGATTATGCTTTTATTGGTTATGGACATGCTGATGTTATTTGTTTTTGAATTGCTGTAATGTGCCTGGTTATATTTACTAAATACTTAACTATCAAAACTGTTAATGCAAATCGTTTAGCTCATCCATATTTCAATTATTCTTACTTTGACAAATGGTATCATTTTTAAACAATAATTGAGTAATATTACAATTACATGACAATCATTTCAAACGGCTTAAGTTAATCAAATAATAATTAAACATCTTTTAAAAATTATAGTAGTGCTTCCAATAAACGCATTGTACTTAAAAATTTTTTAAACAAATTTTAACATTTACTCTCAAATTTCGATAATGAAGCAACCCTTTCAAGCACCATAATGTGCTTCAAAGTTTTCACAAGAGTTAAACATGTTTTTTCCAGATACAAAAAATGATTCATTTGTATGGCCAAAAATCAGGAAAATAAAAAAAACGCGTTACTACTGTGTGATTTGATTTACTGTACTAGTCAGATTATTATTTCATTTTATCATTATCATATGAAATTTAATCATAAAAACGCACAAAAACTGTATTCATATAATACAATATCAAATCTACAAACAACTGATATACCTTGCATGACATTTCAAATAAGTGACCAAATTTTTGTGTCTGTAGCATTATAAGGATTCTGTCACCAAAGTTTGCTCATATTAATTTGTTTGGCCCCTTTAAAGGGACCGCTAAAGCTAAAAATAGGAAAACCTTTGAACACTATCTTCTACTGAAGTAATTGATGGATGATCACCAAACTTTGTCTGTAGGCATTCTAAGCTAGTCTTTTAAATTAAAGTTGAGCTGAACTTGCCGAAAGAGCGGACTTGCCTTTCAGCAAGTTCCAATTGAAATGTAATTTCCAACACTGAAAATAAGTTGTTTCTGGTGAACGATTCAGGGCCATCATGTCTCTAGTTTTTTATATCACGATTGATAGCAATAAAAATGCCACCTTGAACAATTTATAAATGATTTTTATAAATAGATTAAAAAAAATAAATAATTAATTTATACAATGTTATAGGATTACCAAAGTTTACTTTTTTATAATGTTAATATTTAAACTATATATAATTACCCTTTGCATTTAAACATGAATTATGCAGTATTAGTTACTGTTACATGTTATACTAAAACACTACAATTGTAAGAAAAAGTAAAAAAGTAAATGTTCATAAATACCTGCCTTTTAATTTCTTTTTGTTTTTGTGTTTTCTATATCAGAATTATTTTTCAAGCATGAAAATACAAACAAACAAAATTGGAACATGTATGATAGAAGTATCGTTTTGCTGAAAGCAAGGAAATAATTATAATGTTAATGTTTGGAGACACATACACATCAATATTGGAACATAAGAAAGAGAAATTTATTAGCTTTTAACATGTCAGAATATGTACAGTTACGCTTTAACATATTTAAACAATTATAACACATGGAAATACAAACAGTAATCGTAATGATTTATTATGCAACTTCTAGAAAATGGCTACAAATATAGAGCTTTTTTGCATAATGTAATTTATTTCATTGGATAGATTATGATGAATATAAGGCACTTAATATTTGTTAAATCTGTGAAAATCGTATGAATTGTATATACATATTTGATATATGATAATCAGTTTCAGTTGCTAAAATGATTTGTGACAATAAATAAACTGATTTGTTGTAATTACTCCAAATGGATCTTCTTATTGTCATTTTAAGGTTTTTATTTTATACACCATGTTAAGTACAACTATTTATAAAGCATAGCTATAAAAGCATATCAGTGTTATAATTATCTTTTTGTTTATTTTTGTCTTCAGTGGTAATGGAACATGCTGGAATTATTTGTACAATTTTGTATATAATTTGTCTGTCGTATAAAGCATACTAGGCAAGTACATGGAGTATAACAACATTTGATCGTAATTGCAAATCACTATAAGTTTCTCTGATTGCTGTAATTACGATTGTTTTAATGTCTTACAATGCTAGTGTACCTAGTTCTTGTCTGGATGTGTTTGATTTTACAGTGCACAATGTAGGTCATATGGAGCCGAAATAGGAAACAAGACTTTGGCTGATCTCGACAAACTTACTGCGACACGCGGGGTGAAACCATCTCACCTGCTGAAGCTAAGAGATACATAGACTCCAGTAAATCGAATCCATAAAGTCGGATCAGCTGGGATAAACGTTGACTGCACTTCTGATACCTCAATCCTTAAAGGCAACCTCTCGTTCACAAGGGACTGTTACTATACCAAATCATCGATAATGTAAAAAGGGAACTAAAACCACCATATCCTACTAGTACCGACAATTTTAATTTGTTTTTGGCAAACAAACATCATATATAACGTAACGTCCTTTATGGCGGAAACATCAACGTGTCAGTTAGCGTACAATGATTTAAGGATACAGTGTTAATGCTATAATATGATTCAGAATTAAAATATTTGATACTGTTAATTGATACTAAAACAGAGTGTACATTTTATGACATGACTTCATGACTTTTAGAAACATTTTTTCACAGTATAATACCATCAAATTGTTTGATTATGCTTTTATTGGTTAGGGGACATGCTGATGTTATTTGTTTTTGAATTGCTGTAATGTGCCTGGTTATATTTACTAAATACTTAACTATTAAACTGTTAATGCAAATCGTTTAGCTCATCCATATTTCAATTATTCTTACTTGACAAATGGTATCATATTTATAACAATAATTGAGTAATATTACAATTACATGACAATCATTTCAAACGCTTAAGTAATCAAATAATAATTAAACATCTTTTAAATGTATAGTAGTGCTTCCAATGCATTGTACTTAAAAATTTTAAACAAATTTTAACATTTACTCTCAAATTCGATAATGAAGCAACCCTTTCAAGCACCATAATGTGCTTCAAAGTTTCACAAGAGTAACATGTTTTTCCAGATACAAAAAATGATTCATTGTATGGCCAAAATCAGGAAAATAAAAAAAACGCGTTACTACTGTGTGATTTGTACTTAGTCAGATTATATTTCATTTTATCATTATCATATGGAAATTTAATCATAAAACGCACAAAACTTATTCATATAATACAATATCAAATCTACAAACAACTGATATACCTTGCATGACATTTCAAATAAGTGACCAAATTTTGTGTGTAGCATTATAAGGATTCTGTCACCAAGTTTGCTCATATTAATTTGTTTGGCCCCTTTAAAGGGACCGCTAAAGCTAAAAATAGGAAAACCTTTGAACACTATCTTCTACTGAAGTAATTGATGGATGATCACCAAACTTTGTCTGTAGCATTCTAAGCTAGTCTTTTAAATTAAAGTTGAGCTGAACTTGCCGAAAGAGCTGGACTTGCCTTTCAGCAAGTTCAATTGAAATGTAATTTCCAACACTGAAAATAAGTTGTTTCTGGTGAACGATTCAGGGCCATCATGGTCCTCTAGTTTTTTATATCACGATTGATAGCAATAAAAATGCCACCTTGAACAATAAATTATAAATGATTTTTATAAAATAGATTAAAAAAATAAATAATTAATTTATACAATGTTATAGGATTACCAAAGTTTACTTTTTTATAATGTTAATATTTAAACTATATATAATTACCCTTTGCATTTAAACATGAATTATGCAGTATTAGTTACTGTTACATGTTATACTAAAACACTACAATTGTAAGAAAAAGTAAAAAAGTAAATGTTCATAAATACCTGCCTTTTAATTTCTTTTTGTTTCCTTATTTCCTTACTTAAATACCTGCTGCAGTTTCCATATTAATAGTTACAGTTTGTGGTGTAATGAATTGTATCATATTTTAATGCATAAGACTGTTTGATAAAAAAAAACATATTAATTACAAGTTTCCATAAAATAGTTCAAATAACTAAAAGGGGGGAAATAAAAATTATATTAATATGTCTAACAAAATTTCAAACACGTGTTATCATGCAATGATCTCTGGAAATAGTGCAAACAAATAAATATATTATTGAATGAAACATTAAAAAACATTTATTGGTAATCCACGAGAATGCATTACAAGTGAAATAACACATTTTCGTAAATGCAAACTGTTTTTTATTATGATCTATTGAATATGTAAACGTTGACATTAATATTTAAGTTATGAAATTTATAGTTAACATCTGCATGATATTTAATAACTAATATGTTAGCATATATAAAATATATTCAAAAGTGAAACATTAAAACTAATTAGCAAACTGACTGTAATTAGCTTTGCGGAATATCGAATGATTTTGTTTTTGTACTAAGTAACAGACCTATATGTAACAGAAAAGACATCTACTGGAAGCAAAATAGAAAGACAAAAAAAATACGTTCCAGCTTTTCATCAAATGGGAATCGTTCAATCTAAACCACTGGATACTCTAGATTCAAGTTCAATATTGTGAAACTGATATTCGAATATAAAGAATCGTTCTTGTTTTTCAGACATGACAAAATGTCATTGTTAAATGTTGTTTATATGCTTGAGAACGATACATTTGCATGTGGCTACGATATAAAGTATCATGAAATGTCACACATGTCACAAGGGCTATTATGACAACATCGAATATTCTTATTTTGCTGTGCATGTTCATGATATCATGAAATATTCTAAAAGAATACCAATCAAATAGTTTTATAGGAATGCAATGTGGTATGATTTTATTATTCAGAATGACACATTGCAATGTTAATTAAAGACATTTGTGCTAACAATTAGTTTTAGTTTAAACATACTTTAACTCTCAGAATACATGTATATATAGAAGTAATTTCACATCTTACAATATAGACAACGCATTACAAGTATTCTTTCAAAACAGGAAAACACAAACAGATAAGTATTTCCTTTTCTTTTTTTCTTTTCTTTTTCACACGTTTGTTTTTTTTATAAAAATATAATATACCTAACACAGTTCAAAAGGATTTCCACTGAAGTCAAGAAATGAGAAAGCATAATAGTTTGAAGAATACAAATGATTATTGAGGAAATTATCTTAACTTTTGCACAAAGGTTATAAGTATAGGCCTACATCAAATGGTAAACAAGTCTCGAAAAAACGTCAATGGAGTCACTATGAATGATTCAATAGCCAGTTATTATTGCTCAGTAGTTAGTCTAGGGCTCCTCTTGAATTCACCAATAGGTGAATGCATTGCCACGGAAATAATATAAAAACATCTGTGGATAAAAAGTCAAAATATAATTTAATTCGATAATTTGTAAGTTAAATTTGTAAGTAAAATGTAATAATCATGAATATGAAGATAAAAAGTTAAAAGCATATTACATTATAAAACAAAGTAGATCAATATAAACTCTTAAAACAAATTAAATACAAAAAATGTACCGACACATGCATAACATTTATAACTTTTTTGGAGTACGTTTTCATTTTCTGTGATTCCTGAAATTTGCAAATTTATATAAAGTTAATTGTTGCGTGTGTCTTTTAAATGACATATTAATCGATTCGTGACATTTAAAAAGTCAGTGTGTGAATAAAAATGACATATAAATATTGCAATAAAATTCAGCAACTGTTACAATAGATGAACACAATTTATGTTTTAGTGCTTTTTAAATTACATGAATTTCATTTACATATAGTAAACACTAAGGCATTAAGATACATGTATCAATTTGATCAAAAGGCATGTTGCTGATTTCAACTAATTTATAATACAATACCTTATCATACTAATAAGTAAATCAAAGGACAAAACAAAATAATAAAAAAAACAACATAAATACAACCGATTTAAAATTTAAGAGAAATAACATTGTACGAAACTTCAAGTCGATCATCTTTAATGGGTGCTTCTATTCACATAATATAATATTTTTACAAACAATAGGTGTTCACATCACTGTGCGTCAACAAATAAATTTCCGGGTGAATAATGTTTTAATAGTTTGCAATCGCGTGCGGCGTATTTTTTTCAAACATCTCGTAATTTGTAACAACTTATTTATGATTTTCAATTATGTTTTGTCAAGTATTGGTTAATAGATATGACGATTTTGACATTTATTCCAATGCTATTTCTGTATTTGAGCGATCATCAAAATTTACGACATTATATTAATACTTTTATTTCTAGCTGAACAATAATTTTAAAAAAGTTCTTGAAAAAATAAAGCCATTTCAATCATTGAAAATTGATTAAATTACTTTTTCATATGAGAGCATTTCTTTCCTATTTTTGCAGTTGCAGTGTGCTTGTACAGTAATGTCTGAATTGTGTTATTAAGAATTTACGAATGCAAATGCTTTATATGGTTATAATTATGTAATTATAGAACAATATGGATCAAATAAAAGATCCTGTTACTCAAATATGTTTATGGTTTTATATCATAAATATATGATGCTAAATTGAAGATTTATCAATATTGTAAGTTTCAAAAAACATTATTTGTAAAGATATTACAATGTCCCTTACATTTCTTGTTTATAAAGGGCGGTAATTAGATTTTTTTTCTATAAAGTTTATCATATAATTAGCCAAATTTTCCAAAAGAATTAAATGCATATTATTTAATGATTACTTATAATCTGAATAAACATTTGTAGTACATATTTAAGATATTCTTAGATTATTGGAAATTATTTTAGAAGAATACTTATATGATATAATTATACATATATAAAATTTCACTTGTGTTGTTCCATCCTTAATTACAACATGCATGATCTTTAAGCCCTATATTATTGGATGCAAATTGAGTAGTGTAATCACAACAGGCTTATTATATTCCTAATAACGAATAAACAATCCAATGCAAATTCAGACCAATTTGCTACTGTATATACACTGTTCATTAAGATGAAATAAAATTAAACTTCGGTAATGTATGCACATACAATATAACGTTACATACAAATAATGCACACATTTTTGTATCTTTGTAACATGACAAAAGCAAGGAACAACAGTAATAATAACATACGAAAGTACATCCTAATAATATTTTTAAGAATTTAAAGTTAACTTGTTTGAAACATTTTTCCTGATATCTAGCAAATGAATGAAAAAAACTAAAAAAAATAAAATTACACAACATCATATTTGTATCATAATGATAAATACGAATGAAAGAAATCACAACATTTTTATTATATACAGACGCCTTTCACTAATACTTGTATGTAATGTAAGCTATTTATAGACAGAAGAATGTTATACATTCACCATTAAAATAATGTCTTATAAATCTTATAACAGGTCGTATCAGTAGTTCTTGTCTCTTTGTTGGCTGCATCTTCATATTACCCTAAAAATAAGTTAAGATTAGTTTTCAGACAGCAAAAATTGTACTTAATTGTACACAGATGGTCTTATCTAATGGTAATTTCTAGTTGATTTTTGTTTGTACGTTTGTCTTGTTTATTGTGTAAAATACGTGTAATGGGATAAGAGAAATGAAAACAGATTTATAAAAACTGTAAGTAAGCATGTTTTACTTTAAAACTTTATTTCTTAAAGGGATTTAACATTTAATTTTACTTGTTATATTAATTTGTGATTCATTGCAATTGAAAATTAAAAAATATCATAAATCAAAGCAATATAGCAATATCAAGAGTGTATGAACCTTTCTATTTTAATACCAGAAATTTAATATCAGCCAAAACGCGTCAATCGATCGAAACATAGAATTTATCAAAACATATAAAAAAGGCCGATAAATCATTGACAGCGTGCGTGTGTAAAATTCGTTTTCCAGAGTGAAGGAATGAAAATATGATACACTTAGTACATACATTTACTTAATAGTCAACTGTACTTGTCTGTTTTACGTAGTGAGATTTAGGTAGACAAGGTTAATGTGAATGATTAATGATAAGATTTCACTTCTACGATTATGTGTAATATGTTTTATTTTGAATTTGCAATCATCATTATATTGAAGATGAAGGACAACAGTTATGTTAAACATATGAATTGCTTTGAAACAATAATAAACGTGCATTATCCGATTCCATGCGCCTTATTATCGCAAGACTATTGCTTTTTTATTTTAAGGTGTTTCAGACTGACAGTTACTGACAAAGGATTTGCTTTATTAACTGCCAAAATGACAAAGAAAATAGATTAAAAAACAAACAAACTGCCACACTCTTTTAAATCAATCGAACATAACAGATATATTTTAAAGGAAGGTTATTTTTAGGAATTAAGGATTTTTTTTAAAGTTCTACTGTTATAAAACGTATAAATTAGAAAATGTGTGGGGTTTCGTTTCAATTGTTTTAGATTTAAAACAAAAGGATGATGTTAAGATATAAAGAATTGTATCTTTCAGAAGTGACAAAATGTCAGTGTAAAGTATTGAAAACATGATAAAGAACCACACGTTTGTATCTGGTTAGAATATAAAGTATCATGAAATATCTAACATATCACACTGAAACTTGATTTAATCACCAGAAATACTTCATTTTCTGCGGAAGATAACTCAGGTTTATAAAATCATGACAACATTCTAGAAAGGACGTCTATCTTGATAGAATTGCACGAATGTCGCATGATTTATTCGAACTGACATGGCAAATTTGTGTGTTTTGGTGTTTGTAGCATTATCAAATTCAAACATATGGGTTTAACAAGACACATTCATATCATGATCATATTTTAAAATAAATGATTCACAAGCAAGTTGTTTTTGCTGGCTCCTTTATTCAAATGTTTCCTTTTAGATCGGTAAAATTCACAAAGTCGTTAAAATTTAAATTTAAGTACAAGAACGCCAATTTACTCGTATAACTTTACGTTGTAACGTTTTATGATTAGCAAGCAATTTCATATCGCTCATTTGATATCTTAAATATTTTTTTTAAATTAGTTAAGAAAATTGAATATTAGTTAACCAATAAAAACGGTGAATTTTATGTGTTTGGTCCTCAGAGGGAGGTGTGTTATACACATGTAAAGGTATTTTATCGTGTCACAATCAATATATAATAACAAAAAACTTTAAAACAAAATCATAATTGGCATTTATTCATTTATATTAATTAGTTATCTATAAATTATATTTATTTCTTTAATTCTTTTTTTTTTGGTTTGAATCATTATTTGAATAACTCTAAATCACGATTTTATAACTTGAACAACGGTGTCTCATACAACATTGAATCAGGAAACTAGTTGAACGATAACAAGTAATATGGGCTCGAATCCCGCCAGTGATAGAATACTATCCAGCAAGCTAAAGCAAAGACGGCGGTTCTATTATGGTACTGGAATTATGCTCATTCAAGTGTAAATAGTAAATAAACAGGTTAAATTAATAAATAACTTAAATTTATAGTTTCATAATTTGCAAAGAAAAAAAAAACATTAATAGTGACCTATGTATTGCGTTCAGAATCAGTCACGTTTCCTTTTTTAAAATGATTGCGCAGTCTTTTTAAAGAACGGGCTGTTTTTCATTAAATTATAAATGATGACTAGTCGTTATAACAATCAATCTTTTGAAGTACTTAACATACACAACTTAATACGACAGCTACATAATGAGCGTGGCGGGGTGACCGAGTGGTTAACGCGTCGGACTAGTAATCTATGAATTGCTGACCGCGTGGGTTCAAACTCTGACAGGGGTCAGCCGTTGTTTCCTTGAGCAAGAAACTTTGCATTCATTGCTTTGTACTGGTTGGTTCCAGGAACGGATTCGAGAGTGTTTCAATAAGCTAATAACTTCCAACACAATCGAACTAAAATAAATTTGTATAAACTAATAATGAGCATATTGTCACTTACAATATTGCCAGGAGAGGCACCTGCTGTATTCCCACACTAGTAAAGCTGCAAAGTCAAAACAAAACAAAAAAGTACAATAAAAATAATAGTAAGGAGTTTGCCCATTCATCAGACGATCAAAACAGTTTATCACCGTGTTGATCACGCTTTTCTAATCATGTGTGAACGTGGTGTAACGAACATCAATTTTGGTTTCAATAGCCGGTTTTCAATTACGCTGTGTGAAGAATTAGTTGCTATAATAACTGTTCTTTATGATATTCATATTTTATCGCATTATTTGATTTAATGACACCAAATTTCACAATTTAAAACACTAAAATTGAAATGTTTGAACATTGAGCTTGAATATGTGGACAATATGAAGATAATACATTATTGCATGTCATCTTTAAAGAAGAATACAAGTTAGCTTTTTATACAAAACTGAGTTTAACGTCAGCCCAAATGCTTAAGATCATGGCTCTTATAAATGTAAACGAGGTTTAAAAAATGAAATCAAATTGACAGGATAAAAAATTGATTTAATTTTGAGTGAAACACAGTTTGCTGATGACATAGTTACATAATCTACGTAATGGATAAACCTTTTGACGTCCACATATTCAAACCAAGGTACAGATTAGGAATATATTGCCAATTGAATACGTTTAGAATTCCTTTTAACGACTGCCATCATTCTTATCCTTGACGAAGAATACACAATATGTAGAATTGAAGTTTTATTGTGGTTTTCTATTTTACCTGTTTCTATATTTGAAACGATTCTCCTATAAAATTGCTAAATAAACAATTATAACTAAAGAATTTGATCATGTCTGTCGGATTCTTATTTGACAAAAATTATTCGTCAATTTATCAAACCACCTCAATTTATGTATAAGACCGGCTCTATTCCGAAAAAAAGTGTAGCGATGTGAATTAACTAGCTGACAAGTTTTATCGAATGTTTAACTAAATGGGAGCTGAAAAGGAGTGTTAAATTGTCAAATATATATCTATTTGTATTTACATACACGATGATTGGGTTTCAGTGTTTGACAGACTGTAAAGCAACTTGCGTCGGTTAAATAAACAAAGTAATGTATATTTATTTATCAGTACGAGCAAATTAACAACAAAACATTTAAAACAATTCTACAATACAAATTTGCTTAAGATTTTGAAAGCACAGTAACCACGGCTACTTAAACATAAAAAAATGTCAGTAATAGAAAATAAATCGGATATAATGGTACTTACGGTTATAATAAATCGGATATATAGTCTTTATGGTTTATGGGGCATAATCATTTTAATCAAGTTGTGCACATAAAAACACTCATTAAAACTTGCATGTTGTTGAAAATTGTTTAATGAAGAACGATACAATTAAATCTATTAGAAGCAACAATTTGTAGAAAATTTGGTAAAATTAGAGGATCACCGAAAGATCCTCCGATTTTAATGAAAAGAAAATCGGAGAGTGACAATTTCAGACTAAGCAATATCTTATACTACTACTAGAGTGAACTTTCTCTATATTACCATCGACTTTGCGCTCAAGTATTACATATAAATATTAAATATATTTGGCGCTCCTCTAATAAGCAGACGATATCCTGATTGCTTTTCTTGGTGAAGCTCAATCTCGTCATGTTCTTACACACATCATTATCAAATATGTTTCAATAATTAATCTGTTCTTGACAGAATGTTGCCATAACCAAATGTAGTCCTGCGATATAATTTGTTAGATTAATTAGTTTTTCTAGGGTGTTAGACGTTAATCGTCCTGTAATTGGTGTTTATCGGAAATGTTCCGTCCTGATAGTTGATATTCCGTCATCAGATGAGTACCTTTGCCGTTGTAGGTCTCATTTAGCCTGCTTAATAATGATAATTTTAAGGTTTAATTTCATACGCTTATATTATCCAAGCACATTACTAAACAAAATTGCATAAATGCACTTGTATTTTAACAAGACAAATTCGTTGGCTTGCTTTGATTCTACAAACGTAATGTTTTTATTAACATATAGTTAAATCAGTTTTCAATTATTTCAATTTAAATTTTAAGGTGGTTAAGGTCATATCTTTCTGAGAGGCAACAGCTTGTTGATGTGTCAGGTAGTTTTTCTTCTACTTCTAGTATAACATGTGGTGTTCCCCAGGGTTCAATCCTTGGGCCCCTCCTCTTTTTAATTTACGTCAATGACATGTCAGCAGTAGTGAAAAATAGACTATTGCTATATGCTGATGACTCTGGAATACTTGTTTCTGGAAAAAATTTATCTGAGGTGGAAATTTCTGTATCTGAAGAATTGTCCTCAGTAAGTCAATGGTTAATTGATAATAAGTTATCGATGCACTTAGGTAAAACTGAGTCCATTGTGTTTGGGTCTTAACAGAAACCTAGGTCAAATTCCAAATTAAACATAAATTGTAATGGCACTGCAATAGAAGCATCCACATCCATCAAGTATCTTGGGGTAACCTGTCCTTTGGTTACATGGCAGACTCAGTAATTCAGAAGGCTAACGCCAGGTTAAAGTTCCTTTACCGTAAGAAAGATTTCCTTACACAGCATACCAAAAACCTGCTTGTCAATTCATTAATTCAGTGCCACTTTGACTATGCCTGCTGTGTCTGGTATAATGGTTTAACTCAGGTCTTGAAAAATAAATTACAGACAACACAAAATAAAATGATGAGATTTGTTCTAAACCTTGATTCCAGAGTTCATATTGGCCCTTCCCATTTTAAATCCCTTAATTGGTTACCAGTTTGTAAAAGAGTTGAACAAATCATGTTATGTCACGTTTTTAAGGTTAAAAACCAAATGGCCCCAGAGTACTTAAGTGATTATTTTGTTTCTCAGGAATTTATGCATTCTTATTGCACCAGACTGAGCAAAAAAGGAGGGTATTGTCTTCCTAAGGGTCAAAGTCTTTCAGTTTTATTGGTGCTAAACTATGGAACAGTCTTCCAACTTGCATAACTGAAATTAACAAATTTCATCGTTTTAAGGTAGCCATCAAAAGTCACTTTTTAAGTAGCATCTAAGTGTTTTTCTTAAAATTTCTTGCAAGAAAATTTTATGTTTTCATTTTTTTATTGAATTATTTTTCGGCTCAGGTTTACTGTTTCATTTTTTGATATTTGTTTTAAATTTTTTATTAAGACTTTAAAAACTTTATCTTTTTTTGAATAGTGTAATCTATGGCATGTTCTTTCCTTACATACTCATAACAACTGTGATATTTTTTTAATGTAATCCTTTCTTACTATGCACATACTTATTTCTTAATGTGATAATGACTTTTTACTTACAATACCTTACATCTTAAATTGTGATGATTTTAAATGATATCCTTCATTAATGTGATTTATCTTATAATTTGTGATATTTTTTTTCTTTTATGAAATACCTCTATGTCATGCCACCAAATGCTAAGGACCACAATGGAAATAAGAGCTTGCTCTTGTTTGTGTTATCCTTGGTTTTGGGAACATGTCATGGTTTACATAATATAGTATTTATTATTATTATTTCATTTATTTATTTGTAATTGTTTTAATCTATATTGTGTTTGTTTCTCATGTAACATGTTTACCTTTATGCCGAAATAAATCTATCTATCTATCTAATTTCGTCTTGTGAAGCAGTTGTGTAAAAAAATTTGGAGGCGTCATTACTTGATTTATGTTTTACAAAATCCATTTGCCTTCAACAGTGATAACGATCTTGCTTTAAGTGTTTGAACTTTTGTTTTCCATCAATGTTTAGGATTTACCGAAATTAGGAATGATACATTTCATTAGGAATAAAATCAACAGAGCATTTATGGGTGTTGATGTAATTGGTTTTGAAATTCATAATTATTTGATATGGTATGAAATCTAACGGCTGATGCACGTGTTTAAATGCCTGCTGTTTAATGATAAAAATAAATTAAATTAAAAAGCATTGCATGGAATAATTATTCAAGCATTAGCAACCTGTCCAGTGCAATTTTACAATAAAAGATTTGATAAAACACACTTTATTAAGATATCTTGATATTGTTCTGCAACAACATAATCTAAAATGTTTTATAACGTTTGTCATTTAAAATGTAAAAAAAAACATTGTGCTAGATACAGTACACAATGCATACCAAGTAGAAATCATACATAAACATTCATATTCGGTTCACCCATTAGCCGACGATGGCCAATCAAAGCATGTTGTTTCATGTTTTATGTCATATCACGTCAAATCCAGAGAAAATTCAGATCTAAAGTGGTTTCATAATTAATCTGTTTATGACATAACGATAGCATACACACATTTAATGTCGTACGTATCTATTTGCTAGATAAATTAGTTTCTCTCCGGTTCTTGACATTTATCATGTTATAATTGCTATTTATAGGAATTTTTGTCTGATATTAAGATACTGTCAATAAAACTTGCAGATCAATTTTTGATTTGCTAAAACAGATATACAGTTGTAACTTTAATTCCTATCTAATAGTAAACAAACTATAGAAAGTATTTTTGTTTCCTTATATAAAAAGCTATTTCGATCAACTTTAAATATCTTAAAGGAAGAGAGACTGTATTGCAAGCATCATTCTGCTTACTATCCTATAATGTTGATAGTGTTATCGGCAATAGAAATAGCATAACTTAAGATGAAAAAGTTACACTGCTTTATTGTAATATTCAATGTTCACATTCTCTTGCTATTGCCCGTACTATATTATTAAAATTCAGAAACATGAACAATAATCATGAAAGGATAATACAACAAGTAAGCTAGGCATAATGATTATTACTTAAAACTGATTTGTTGTAATTTCTTCTAATGGATCATCTCTTTTCAAGCATTGTTATTTTAAGGTTTTTCGTATATACACCATGTCATGTACAACTATTTATAAAGCATACCTATGAAAGAATAATATTATAATTATTTTTTTGTTTATTAATATTTGTCTTCAGTGGTAATGGAACATGCTGAAATTATTTGTAAGAATAATTTTCTATATAATTTGTCTGTTTTATTTGCAAATCACTTTAAGTTTTTCTGATATTTTATTTAATGTCTTACACTGATAGTGTAACGATTTTTTGTTTTGTTGTGTTTGGTTTTACTGCGCACAATGCAGGTCATATGGAGCCGAAACATGAAACATGACTCCGGCTAACCTCGGGTGTAACAGACTTAAAGCGACACCAGGAGTGAAACCATCTCACCTGCTGAAGCTAAAAGATACATAGACTCCAGTAATTCGAACCCATGAAGTCTGCTCTTTGGATCAGCAGGGGTGAACGTTGGCTGCAATTATGATACCTCTCCTCCACAAGGGGCTGCTACTTTATCAAATCGATAATATAAAAGGGAAACTTAAACAACCACATCCTACTAGTTCAGGCTGTTTTAATTATTTTTGCAAAAAGATATCATAGATAACGTAACTTCCTTTATGGCAGAAACACCAACGTGCCAATCAGCGTACACTGATACACTGTTAATGCTATAGAATGATTCAGAATATAAAACATTTGATATTATAACCCCTAACTTTTTTCGTAATGTTAATTTCCTATAGGCCTCTGGGAGCTATTCTTACTGTTTATGCAAGTGTACCACGTGACTAAGAATTTTGTACTGTTAAATAGGAAACAGTATTTTTTAACAGTATAAAATCTGGTAACGTGGTCTATTTTCTAAATAAAATAAAAAAAAATGGCCGCCATTTTTCTCTAGGGCATCACCAAAGTAACTATGACTCTCATACAATTTAGTTCTTTGCACCCTAGAGTTCTTTTCGCGTATAAAATATCTTTTTGTTGAATAGTCAGAAAGTAAGCATCCGTTTTCAACGGAAGTAATTGTAATGTGAATAATTTTGTGTCAAACTGGAACATGCAGGCGATTAAAGCATGCAACACAGGATTATTTAACAATTTTAACCAGTGAAACGTTACAGATAGAGTTGAGGGACAGACATCTGTACGATATCATCTTTATTTTGTAAATGCACTTTGTCAAAAACCATGCGAAGAATATTCTGGATACAGAAGAGTCAGATTTCACAGATCATAACCTTATAAATGGGTTAGTGTTTTGTTTTCTAAATAAAACACAGCTTATTGTATGTTTATGACTGGTAGATTTCATCACTTGCTTAAAGAATAAAAGAAAAACAGCTTCTCAAGTGGGCCTACAGTGCACTTAAAACTTGCAAGGTAAGGACAGTTTTGTTATTGATACTCCTGGTTTATTTTTTTACAGTTAGATTTAGTCATCACAGTATTTGTTCGGGGTAATAAAATAAATAACACATGGGTTTGTGTGTAACAGTAAAAATATCATTCCTCGTAAAAATAATGTTACCCTCGGCTACGCCTCGGGTAACAGTATTTTTCTCGGGATGATATTTTTTACTGTTACCCACAAACCCATGTGTTATTTATATACTGTTAATTGATAATAGAACAGTATATACACTTTATGACATGACTTCTTGAGTTCTGGAAACATTTTTAACAGTGTGATAGCATCAAATTGTTTGCTTATGCTTTTAATGGTAAAGGAACATGCTGATGTTATTTGTTTTTGAATTTCTGTAATTTGCTGGGTTATGTTTGCTAAATACTTAACTATAAAACTGTTAATGCAAATCGTTTACCTCATCCATAATGCAATTATTCTTACTTGACAAATGGTATCATATTTATAACAATAATTGAGTAAAATTACAATTACATGACAATCATTTCAAACGCTTAAGTAATCAAATAATAATTAAATATCTTTTAAATGCAAGGAATAACCGTAGTTTGTAAGATTTGATATTTTCATTTAAATAACGGCGATAGAATATTAATCATACATAAAATGAAATATAACCTTACTAAGTACAAATCACAAAGTAGAAACGCGTTTCTTTTATTTTCCTGATATTGGCCATACAATGAATTATTATTTGTATCAGGAAAATCCTGTTACTCTTTATTTATTTTCTCGTCAGCAAGTTTGGAAGTTCAAATGAAAAAAATACACAAAAAAACGATACAACTGGTGGTTATGATGTTTTCTTATCCCTGTAGTAAACATATACATCTCGGGGGTCAAACTGAGGTTGCAATGTTCATGTTATTGTGTTGTGATTAAAGCATTCAGTGTTTATATTATTTTGGTTCTTCGGGATCATTGATGACAGCACTATTAAAGAAATGACACCTTGAACAAATTATATCATGTTTAATGTTTTTTATAAAATACTTTTTAAAAAAAATAAATGATTACCCTATGCATCTAAACATGAATTTGCAGTAACAGTCACTGTTACATGTTATACTTAAACACTTTTGTAAGAAGTAAATATATATAAATACCTGCATTTGTTTGCTTTTTTCAATGTTTCCTTACTTAATTACGGGCTGCAATTTCCATATTAATAGCTACAATTTTGTATAATGAATAGCATCATACATGTATTTTAATCCTTAAGGGAGACTTTCTGATAAAAAGACATATTAATAACAAGTGTCATTAAAATAGATCAAATAACTAAAAGGGTGAAAATAAAAATGTAAAATATGTCTAACAAAATTTCAAACACGTGTTATCATGCTATGACTCCTGGAAATAGTGCAAACATCGAAACATTAACAACCATTTCTTGCAATCCACAAGAATACATTACAAGTGAAATAAAACATTTTCGTAAATGCAAACTGATTTTTTATATTATGTTCTATGATAAACGTTGTTCGTAGATGACATTTATATTTGGGATATGAAATTTATAGTTTAACAAAAGTATAATATTAAATAACAACTTATATGTTTAATGCAACGATTATACCTATATAAAATATATTCAAAAGTAAAACATCTACATCCAATTAGCAAAATTAATGTAAATAATTTTGCGGAATATCGAATGTTGTTGTTTTGTACTCAGAAACAGACCTCTTTATAACAGAAAAGACGTCTACTGGAAGCAAAAAAAAGAAAGACAGAAAAATATACGTTCTAGCTTTTCATCAATCGTTCAATCGTTCAATTTAAACCGCTGGATGCTCTAGATTCAAGTTCAAAATTGTGAAACTGATATTAGAATATAAAGAATCGTTCTTGTTTTTCAGACATGACAAAATGTCAGTGTAAAGTGTTGTTTATATGCTTGAGAACGATACATTTGCATGTGGTTACAAAATAAAGTATCATGAAATGTCACACATGTCACAAGAGCTATTATGACCGCATCAAATATCCTTCGTTTGCTGAGAAAAAATATAATGTTTATGAAATCATGAAATATTCTAAAAGAATACCAATCAAGATAATATTATGAGAATGCCGTATGCTTTATATTTTTAAAATGTTAACTTGAAATGCAAACAGTTTTTGTTAGTTTTAACATACTTCATGTCTAAGAATATATATACAATTATAACACAAGTCATGTTGTATCTTACAATTAGATAAAGCGTTACAAGATAGGAACAACAAACAGACATAGCCTTTTTTCTCTTTTTTTGACACATCTGGTTTTAAACAATATATTATTCCATACAAAACTTTAAATGATTTCCACTGAATTCAAAATGTGGCTTAAGATTGTACGAAACTTTATTAATTAACTTTTCAATATAGGGCACGATTCCACTTCAAATGAAAAATAATTATGAAGTTCATCACGACATTATGAACATAAATTAAGGTCATTATGCAAAAAGTACGGGATTTATGAGAAAACTCGGCTATTATAAGATTGGAGGATTTTGATAAGCTCTCCAGCTCGGCCATTATGAATCTGCTTTTTTACAGTTGTTAATCAATGTTCAATTTTATCCCGGTTTGAATTAATAGAGTTGCAGTCAATTTTGGTCATACAAATGATTTTTCTGGAAAACAGAATGTCACTGAGAAAATAATCTAAACGTTGGCAAAAATGATATTACTTCAGGCCTACATGACATGGTACTCAAGTCTCGATAACAATATTTCCAATCCCTTCATTAGAAAATAACAACACAACAACTAATAGCTAGTTATTATTGCTAAAGCGTTAGTCGGTCAGGCACTCCTCTTGGAGTCAGCAGCAAGTGAATACATTATCAAGCAAATCATTTTCAAAATAAAGACATTAATGCATAAAAGGATGAACATAATTCATTTCGATACTTTGTGTGGTAATTGTTTAAGTTTATTACTAATCAACATGATATAAAAACATTATGTTTCAGAGCATTTTAAAGTATTTTCTTCACAAAATTATAGTAACCAATAAGGCATCATTATTTTATATCAAATTGAATAATTTGGTCAACGGACATTGTCCTGAACAGAACTTATTTATAATTCATTACCTAATCATACTGCAAAGTAAATCATAATTCAAAGCAAAACACATATTTACAAACGTTTTAAACATTTAAGAGAAATCACTTTGAACGAAACTATAAGTCAAACATCTTTTATAAATGATGCTATTCAATAATTATAATAACGTTAACAAACCATTTACGAAGAGGTGTTCATATCACCGTGCAAACAGCACGTCCAATTGCGTGAGGCGTATTGTTTGAAACAACTTGTAACTTAATTATGATTTTTTTCAATTCCGTTTTGAGAAGAATTAGATAATAAATGTGACGCTTTTGACATTTATTCCAGTGGTATTTCTGAATTTGAAGCGACCATCAAATTTTACGACTTTATATTTATAGTATTGTTTCTATCTGTACAATAATTTCTGAAAAAAATAAAGTCGTTTCAATAATTGACATTTAATAAGACAAATGTTTTTCACACGAAAGCATTTCTTTGTATTTTGGGCAGTTATTGTGTGCGTGTACAGTAATTTCTGTATTGTTTGATAAAGAATTTAATAATGCAAATGCTATATAATGTTATATGAAATTATAGACGAATATGGATCAAATTCAGTCCTACATTATTGAATACATATTGAGTGGTTTAATTGAAACAGGCTTCTTTATTCTTAATAACCGTAAAGAATAAACACTATAATGCAAATTCACTCCAATCTGTGACATAGGAACAATTTAATAAGATTAGATCAAATTAAACTTTAGTGTATAATTTATATACATACAGTATAACGTTACGTACAATCAAACACACAAAATTGTCTCTTTCTACCGTGACAAAAGCAAGGAATAACAATAATAACAACTCATACAAATTATCCTAGTAAAACATATTCATTTAAAGAATATATCAAACACTGTATAAACATATTATCTACAATACAGCCACTAATTGTTGATAAAGTAATAACTTGAACACTAGAGTGAAGTCAAATTATCAGCTAGCAAAGAAGAATTTGAAATAGAAATAGACATATTGAAGTAAATTTATTTGTTGTAAATAATAAATAAATAAATAAATAAAATTATTGTAAATAAATGATTGTCTGATTATAAACATCTGCATTAACTGGCGTCAGCATTATTTTGATGTAACGAACACTTTGGTATCAGATGTGAACATTTTGTTATCTTAAACTGTGTAGCCTAATCATTTGTACGTTTTTCTTGTTATTTGAAATACGTGCGAAAGATAAATGAATACAGATTAATAATAACCGTAAGTATTTAGTTTTTGTTCTTACATTTATAGGCGTTTTACATTAATTTTAATGTTTCGCTTAAAATTTATTTGTGATTCATTGCATTTGAAAATTAAGTATAATCATAAATCCAAGAGTAGCGGTGAAGAATTTATTATCATTTTTTATTTCAAATATTTTACATCTTTCATTTCAAATTTCAGAAATTTAATAACAGCTTAAAGGCTTTAAATAATAGAAATGTAAAATTTATCAAAAATGTAAAAATGTGGTTGATAAATCATTGACACAGGTGTATGGGTGCTTCTAATCAAATTATACAATATTTTTTGCAAACCATTTACGAAGAGGTGTCCACATCACTGTGCAACTAACAAATAAATTGTCGGATGTATAATGTCTAAAATTTTCCAATCGCGTGAGGCGTATTTGTTTAATAATTCTCGTAAGTTGTAACAACTTAATAATAATTTTCAATTACGTTTTGTCAAGTATTGGTTAGTACATGTGACGATTTTGACATGTCCTCAAATGCTATTTCTGTATTTGAACGCTCATCAAATTTTACGACTTTATATAAATACTATTATTTCTAGCTGTACAATAATTTTTGAAAGTTCTGGAAAAAATAAAGCCATTTGAATCATTGACAATTGATGAAATTACTTTTTCACATGAAAGCATTCCTTTCTATTTTTGGCAGTTACAGTGTGATTGTTCAGTGATTTCTGTAGTGTATTATTAAACATTTAAAAATGCCACTTCTTTATATGGTTATATGCATTTATAGAAATATATGGATCATATGTCCAAGATATATGATGCTCAAATAAAGAATTTTTTAAAATCGTAAGTTTCAAAATGCATTATTTGTAAAGATATTCCCGAATTGACATGTCATGCAAATAAAGGGAGGAAATTAGTAACTATAAGAAAGCATGTTTTACTTTAAAACTTTCTTGCTTAAAGAAGTTTAACATTTAATTATTTTACTTTTGACATTAATTTGTGATTCATTGCAATTGAAATTAAGAAATATCACATATCAAAGCAATATAGCAATATGAAGAATATATAAACCTTTTTGTTTCAATACCAGAAATTTAATATCAGGCAAAAAGCTTCAGTCAAGAGAAATATAGAATTTATCAAACCATAATAGAAAATGGCAGATAAACCATTGACAACGTGTGTAAAAACTCGTTTTCCGGAGAAAAGAAATGAAAATATGATACACTTAGTACCTACATGTAGTCAACTGTACATGTCTGCTTTACGTAGTGAGATTTAGGTTAAACATAAATGACAAGTTAAATGCGAATGAATTCTGATAATATTTCATTTATGTTTTTATTTTGAACTTGCAATCATCATTATATTGAAAATGAAGGACAAAATAGGTGTTCAAATATATGTCAGAATGGCTTTGAAACAATATTAAATATATTGCATTAACCGATCCTATGTCGTGTTATACATGCGCCTTATCAACACAAAACTATTGTTTTTTGTTGTTGTTTTTGTTGTTGTTTTTGTTGTTATTGTTTTTAATTTAAGGTGGTGTTTTATTTACTTATAAAGTGAGAAAAAAAACAACAAAAAAAAACTGTTACACTCTTTTAAATCAATTGAACATAACAGATATATTTTAAAGGATATGTTTAGGAATTAGGGATTATTTTAAAGGTTCTGTTGTTATAAAACTTAAAATTAAAGAATGTGTAGGGTTTCGTTACAATTGTTTTAGATTTAAAACAATAGGATGATACTGGGATGATACTGGGATATAAATAATTGTATCTTTCAGTGACAAAATGTCAGTACAATGTATTGTTAATATGATACAGAACCACACGTGTGTGTCTGGTTAGAATATAAAGTATCGTGAAATATCTAACATATCACACTCAAACTTAATTAAATCACCAGAAATACTTCATTTGTTTCGGAAGAAGCTAGCATAGGTTTATAAAATCATGACAATATTCTCAAAAGGATGTCTTTCTAGACAGAATTGCACGAATGTCGCATGATTGATTCGAAATGACATGGCAAATTAGTGTGTTTTGGTGTTTCGAACAAAAATTTTTTTTGCTCATTTGTTAGTTCAAATGTTTCATTTAGTAAACAGAATGTACCCCTAACATTTTATTCTTTAAAATGACTGCGCAGTTATTTCTTCATAATATACATGATATAGGCTGTTTTATTATTGTATAATGATCATTTTTCGCGATCAATCATTTGTCAAACACCATTATTGCAGTCAATTTTTAAAAATATATTACTTACTCAACACTACATGACAGCTCAAACATGAACTGAGTGTCACTTAAGATAATGCATGGAGAGGCTCCTAAGATAATTCCCCTCAAGTAAAGCTGACATTAAAAAGTCGGTATGAGTCAAAACTAACAAATTAAACAAAATGGTACATTTTAAATTAATAATAAGAAGTTTGCTTATATATCGGATGATCAAAATATATTATCAACTTGAATCACGCTTTTCTGATCGTGATGTTACGAACATCAATTTGGTTTTAATAGCCTTTTAATGATTTTCAATTACGCTGTGTGAAGTATTTGTTGCTATAACAGTTCTTTATGATATTTATAAAATCATATTCTATCGCATTATTGGAATTCATGACAACAAATGTAACGATTTAAAATACTAGAGATGTAATGTTTGCACTCTGAGCTTGAATATCTTGACAAATTAATATAAAATGAATATATTGTTGTCATCTTTAAAGAAGAATAAAAGGTAGCTTTTAATGCAAATTCATCGAGAGGTTGATAATGATAATTAATTTCGAATGAATTTTACATCCGTCCAAAATGGTTCAGATAATGTCTCTTATAAATAAAGTAAAAGAAACATGATGATAAAACAAACTGACAGAGTAAAAAATAGATTTCATTTTGAGTAGAACACACAATATGCTGCTAACATACATATTGTTCGTAATGAATACACCTCTCGACTTTAACATGTTCACACTAACGTACAGATAAGAATAAATTGCAACGTGAAACCGTTTAGAATTCCTTCTTCTCATTCCTCTCGGTGACGACAAATACTATATAGAATGTGGTTTCCTATTTTAACACGTTTCTATATTTGAAACGGCTCTTCTATGCTCTTAACTGAAAAACTTGAATGTTTATTTAAATCGCATTTGTATTATTGTAAAATTCTTATTTGAAAGAAATTCATCAAGTCATCACAATTGATGTATATTATCCGTTCTGATCCCGATAAAGAATGTAGCGATGTGAATAAACTAGTTGACAAGTTGTGCTAACTGTTTATCTCAAGGGGAGGTGATAAAGATTGTTAAAATGTCAAATATATTTTTTAATTTTAATTTACACGCATTCAGTGTCAGATGAGCTGTACAGCAACTTGTTTCGGTAAAATAAATAATAAAAATGTATATTCATTTATCAGTACCATAAAATTAACAACAAAACATTGAAAATAATGCATAGTTGTTTCAAATTCTGAAGGCGAAACACGGCTACATTAACAAACTGAGCAACATTGGATGTTATAGAACATAAGTCGGATATATTTTTTATCATATTCTTTATGGGGCATCATACTCATTTCATTCATGACAAAGAAATTATTGCAAATGTTGCGTTAGGAGAAATTTTTATCATTTTTAATAACATTGAATTATTGCACTTAAAACATACATATTTTAAACGAAGTAAATACAGACACCAATTCCTGCTGCGACAACATTACATTCATCCAAAGCAATAGTCATTGCTAAATGGTGTTGAAAAAATGTTTAATGGCGAACGATACATATCAACAATATTAAGAAAAATTTCTAATGGTTAAAAAGAGATCAACTTAGAGATCTTCCGATATTATTGTAAACAAAATTAAAGAGTGACAATTTCAGACTAAACAATACAAATAGTTAACTATCTCTATATTGCCAAGACATCATTTTTATACCTGTAACCAAACATTACACACGCTTCGAGTATTTTAATACACATATGATCGGCTTTGCGCTCAAGTATTTCATATAAATAATAGGTATACTCGGCACTCCTCTAATTTGCAGACGATAACCTGATTGATTTTCTCATTGAAGCTCCAATCTCGTCATGTTCTAACAAACATCACCATCAAATATGTTTCAATAATTAATCTGTTCTTGACAGAATGTTGTCATAACCAAATGTAGTCGTGCGATATGATTTGTTAGATTAATTAGTTTTTCTAGGGTGTTTGACGTTAATCGTCCTGTAATTGGTGTTTATCGGAAATTTTCTGTCCTGATAGTTGATATTCTGTCATCAACTGAGTACCTATAAATGTTTGTTTTGCCGTTGTAGGTCTCATTTGACCTGCTAGTTAAACTAAATGTTGATAATGTTTATGCATATTTCACAGGCGTATATCATCCAAATATATCAATTAACAAATTTGCATAAATATACTTTTTGCATTTTGTCGAGATAAACTAGAAATTTTGTATTGATTCTATATACGTAGTGTTTTTGTTAAGAAGAACTATATTTTAAGTGCACAATACAGCTATGCCACAAAATGTGACTGATACTTTGGATTGTCCTGAATAACCCGAAATTTGTTTATAGTTCTGACAATTTTAATGCTTTCTTCAATAAATTTATAACTGTTTAAAGTTCAACGTTTTGTCCATTAAAGGGTAAAGAATATAATATATTTTATGTCGTTAAGTTTCAGTTCAGTCCGCCTAAAACAGCCATGGTGCCGCCACCACCACGACGCAGCTAACACGGCGCGAAGAATATCATTAAAACAAACAAACAAACAACAACAAGTTCGCCGGAACCTGATGTTAAACCCGAAAAGTTTCAAAATTCTCCAAAACCATTTAATATGATAAATGAAATGCCACACAAGTATCTAGTATACAAACATTCTGTACGTGCTGTATAGACATTTTCAAACGGTAAAAAACTGTAAGATGATACAATTCTGTGGCAGGATAGGATAGAAATATGCGTATTAAGTTCTCCGATTGCCACTGAGCTTTAAAAGGAAAAATTGTTATCGTGTGAGTTCTGGCAGAAAACTGACGAAATGCATACAGGGTTCCGAACAACCTCTGTCGGACATGTGCCTGAACAGAACGCCTTTCCTTTTTCACGTTTAATAGATTTTATTTGGTTATAAAATGTCTTTGTTATATGGACAATCTCTATAGATGCTTGTATATTATTCATTACAACGAAAGTTTTCAGCTCACTCGTAAATCTCGACTGCGCGTGTGTAAGATAGGGGTAAAATCAATATTCAGACTGAACCTAAAGATAATGAACATAGTGAAATATAAATCTTACAAACATAATTAAGATCGGGTCACTCAAAATGTAGTTCTGAATAGGAGTATAGTAACAAAGAAAATGCGGCCAATGTCAATGTAAAGGATGCAATTCAATTCAATTTATTTACGTCTCTTCACATGTACAACACATACATTACAATCAAAATAAATAAACTGGTAAAAGTACATATCCATTCAATATAGAATTATATGATACGTGTAGGCAAATGTATGTTTTCAAAATTCAACCTCATATAATTATATTCAATCAATTACCACCAATATCTATTAAACTGTTTTTATCCGGCAGATGAGCTCCTAAAATCAAATAAATTACCTATCTCGACCCCTTCCGGTCCCATTTGTTCTGTTTTATTTGGATCGGTCAAAACAAAAAAATAAAAACAAATAAAAGATTAAAAATAAAGCAAGAGTGTATATAAATTAAGTTTGGAAGGTTATCGTTTTTGTCAGTGTTTGACTTTTGTTCTGTAGATTTCTGTCGGAATCTAGTATTTCGTAGGTTCATTTTTAGTTACATGTATGATTTCTTTTTTGTTACACTGATATCGAATTAGAAGGAAACATTGACTTCTTAGTAATCTAATAATGAGCTACGATTTCAACAGATATGCAATTGTATTTTCGTACAGTCATGATTTATTTTTCCTCTAACATCTAATTTTATCACGCACATAGATCTGTTTATCTTAATCAATGATATATAAATAAATAAAAACAGATTCCTTCCTCCATCTTGAGATACAATTTTATTTCGATTTCTCCAGCAATCGAACGAAGTTTAAGATTTATAAGTTTGAGTTGCTAGCACTTTTACAGAGAGCGACATCCGTAATTTCCAACAAATGTAAAAGCTCATTGTACGAGAACATATTTACTTATTAGCATATTTTCTAAACAGCGGTAAATACTTTGTATTTCTTCATTCATTTATTTATTTATTGTTTTCATGTCAACGCTATTGAAGTTGTTGCAACGTACAGACTGCACCGTATGCGCAAAACTATGCTTCCTTGGATACGCACGCGATAGTCATACTGTGTCTAATTGTTTTATTTTTTCTTTTCATGCAAAGAGGATATATAAGACATTTATCAAGTGATGTAAATAAATAGTATTGAATTTATGGCTAAATTATATATATTTCTAGATCATTCGTCGTACCTAATTTTCTGGTAGTTTGAATGGCTCAGGGAACATGAAATTTAACTGTGCAAATTTACCAGAAGTATCAGTAAGCTGAATAAAATCTTTAAGATTATTAGTAATAGTAAAGTTTATTTTTTGTATCATCTCCGACCCAAAATACAAACATAATAAAACAAACATGACATTGTAATGAAAAATACAATGAAGTGATAATAAATATACATAGAATGTTGTAATACAAACATTGGTAGTCATCATATAAAATATATTTATATAAATATATATTAAGAGAATTTCGTAGATCATCGGGTATATCATACTATTTAATATAATTATAATTATTATGTATATATATTAGCATGTACTGAATTGGCGTGTATATTTAAGTGCATGGTGGAGAGTATATAAGTACACATTTTTGTAATTAGTTAAATTACATTAATTTTTTTATAATATTAGATAGCACAGTTAATCGCTTAATGGAATTAATGATGCTTTTTAACAATGCAACAAGTTAATACTTCATCTCAAGGAAATGCCCTATCATAAATTCTACTTTGTATTGCGAATTACCTAAATTACTAACACATATACAGCGCCACCATAAATTAGTTTTAATCACGATTTAGAGATATGAAACAAGATATTACTGTACAGCCTTAGACATAGTAGCCCTCCGGAGAATTCAAGAATTTGCCTCTTTGATAGCGTATATCGTATCATTTTACAGAAATGTAGTAGAAGCTAGTTATCTCTCTTTGTCCGCGAAGTATGTTCAGTACAGAAAAGCGCCTACAGATTATTTCTTAATATTATATTCGATTCCTACCGGACTAAGATTAAAAAGGAATAGAATATTCAAATTTAATGAAATATTCTATTTTTAATAAAGAGTTCAAACTGATTTAACAAAAAAATAATGATAAATTATGTTTTCTTTTCGGATATAATACTATAACTTAGTGTGTTTTTTTTTCGATATATATATTAGTAGTTTTTCGTGAGCGAATGAGCAGATGAAATTGTCTTTTAAGCATATAATTCCTCTGAAATGAATTTCATATTTCATCTCGTATTAAAGAAATGACGTAGAAATTATTCAGTAAATCAAAGGAAAAATTAGATATTATTCAATTTATATATTTAACAAAAAAATAATTAAGAAATGATTTCATGTAAATAAGCGATGTGCTGGAATTGTTATGTATACTATTTCCAAATACACTCTCCGTCGATTCCAGGGATAATAGCATTTATAAAATTGAATCAAAGCTGCAGAAAATGTATGCATTTTTTAAATTATTTTTTATTTATTTATCTATTTTTTTGTGTTGCATAGGAGGCTGAATTGTGGTATAACTCATTTTAAATAATTCACCGATAATTCCGATCTGAAATATGTATTACAGAGTTGATACTTTTTAAACTTTGAAATAGATTTCTAATTCATGCTACATTTTCAGCTCTTTAGAAAATCATTAAAATACAAATATAAATTTCATGCATAAAAATTTCATGCGTTAAACATGTGTAAGTCAATTCCTTTTTCGGATTCTGGACACACATAAAGCCGTGTTAATAAATGGACAGTAGACGATCGTCTTTCTAAGTCATTTGTCAGAAGTAGCGTAAAAATCCACTTCTTTATAGACAAAGCACTTTCGGACTTCAATTATTTATTTAATATGTTATTCCACCATCACGAATAACCCCATCGTTAGGTAACAAAGCATGAATGAAACAAATTACTGACGGAGAATAGCAAAGTAACAGGCAAAATATCATTTAAGCGTTCACCTAATCGACCAATCAGCAGCGTCCTTTTATCGAAGATGTTTCCTATGTAGAAACTCGCTGCCTGTCTAAATTATGATAACTCGCGCTTACTGAAGACTTGTTAGATTGACTTAGAAAATTTACTTCATTTGTCTAGAGACACTGATAAAGTAAAGGTGTAGCGTTAGAATTCGTGACTGAAAGTTCTGAAGAAATTGGTGAATTAGGATATAATAAGAGGACACTCATTCTTTGTTATCTCTGGAGAGCTTTATAATCATTGCATCTTGAAAAAAGGATATTATATGTACTAGATATACAACAGGTTAGTTTGTTTTGTCATTGTCTTAAAAATTGATAAACTAATACAACTGTTTGCTTCAACAAAATAAAAAAAAAAGAAAATACTTACAAATATTTACAATCAGTTTATATGTTGAACGTAGATAAGATAAAATGAAATCAAACATTATTTCTTTTTAATACGTGGACACTTTTTTATTAGTTAATGAAAACTTTTGTTTTTGTTGTTTATTATACTGTAAGACACGTGCATTTTTGTCCTGTATGGGATTAAAAAAAGCAATGTAAATGCATATATTTGTTTTGCCGCGCTTCTAGCTTGGTTAAAAAGATTTCCGACCGTGCTTACAAATTCTGTGATGTAATAAAAAGTAGCTGTTAATTAATGTCATCTTAGCGTTTGGCAACATCAATCGTTTATAATTGTTTCTAGAGAAAGTTTTTGTTTCAGTGTACCAGAAACATTCTCTAGTTAATAAGGTATGCCGATGAAATGTTTAATTAATTAGTTCTTATCACAAAATGTCTCTATTATTTTCGTGAAAATTATCTTTCAGAAAGCTAACAATTCATGTCAACGGCTTAAACGACATAGTAAAGAATGGCATTATAAATGTATTGTAGAATTTTGCGTTTTATCATTTAAATTAGGCTTTAAACACTTAAATACGGACAAATTGTGTCCAGAAAATGTATCAAACTCATACTAGAAAAACGATAAAAACGAAAAAAAAATGATTTAAAAAAAAAAATGTTACGGTTTTATTTTCAACCAGAAAAAAAAGATATTCAATTATTGATAACGCATGTTTACGTAAACATTGAAAAGTTTATTCCTGTATGTTCTAGGACCATAAAACGAACGCTTGATTATCTTAAAGTTATTTGATAAGTGTAAGCAACACATGTGCAATTTAACAGGTGCGTGATATTAAATTGTAGATTATATCCCTTGAAATAATTCATGATTATTTTTTTCACAGTTTTATAACATTTTAAAATGCAGAAAAATAATAAAACATAAATGATTCAATTAACAAGAAAATAAAAATATGTGCACACAATAACCTATTAGATGCCCACTATTAGATGTATTCCATATTATAAAAAAAATCATTTTTCGTATGGTTTTATTTGTCTTGATGCATACGTCAAATATAATACTCGTCAAGGGGTATCGAACTTCTTGAGGTGCGGTTAGTTCTTTCCAAGAGAAATGATGCTTAAGAAATATCATTATTACATTATTGCTACAAAGTCAGCAAAGTCATAGATCAACTTTTGATAAAAAAATATCTGAAAATTGGCAAGTTGCCACATAAAGGGAATGGAAAATTAATAATATATGTAACAGTACCCCGAGATTAACTTAATTAAATGTAATGGAAGAAAAACGAGGGTGGAATCATTTGGATACGATGTATATTCATTAAATTATCAATACTTGTTAAGCTCTACACATCGTACCATTTTTAATATAAGAATTGTGTCTTCTTTAGTTAAATAGCACAGACAACTAAAGTAAAAGTAAAAGCATTAACAAAATCTGATGATGTAAGATAAATTAATGTTTGATAGAAATGATGACAGGCAAAGAATAGTTTGGGAAAGTTCAATTATCTCGTTTTTTGTTTGAATATTTTCTAACTATTTACTACATCTGCTCTTACTGTATTCATTGAAGTTATAATAAAACCATTGCAAACATAACATAAATAAATATTCAATATTCGACTGTTTAAATCTAAAATTTATCAAAAATATGGTTGTAGTAAAATTTTTTTACTGGTATCTTTGAAGGTTTGAAGGTGTTTCTGCAAGTGGAGACACTTCTGGAAAGATTAAAACAAATGGAAGAAAAAAAGAATAACACAAAAATCTGAGAATAAAGAGCATACATGATGATTATATTGAGAATTGATTTTGATAAAAAAATTATTACCGAGTTAATGATAAATAAATAAAAACAGGGTGAATAAAGCATCGTCAAAATTATTGCCTATGTGTATTTGTATTTTCTTATCATTATAAAACAAATGATAGCATGATTGAATCTAAATATACTATTTCCTGTAAATGATAAATACCTTCACCATTCATTTCAACAGGTATCCATCTGGTTGAAGGGAAAAATAAAATAAAAATAGATGGTAACTTCTAGTCTTTAAGTCGACATATATTGGTCATAAAATAGTTCATGTAATTAAACAAATATATTTTCTAGTACCATAGATTTACAACAAACGAAAAAAGACAAACATATCAATTTAATCGTTTCCCTATTTGACATGGATCAGAATTCCATGATCATGTCGGTGCTAGAAATAACCCGGATGAAAGTTTTCCGTTATTATAAGATTGAAAAGTATGAAGCAAAAACGTCTGTTTTCGACTATGAACATTTAAACGGATATTCGATTTATTTCAGCTATTTGATGTTGAACTTTCAACTATTATATGTTTCAGACTTAAGCTTATAGGTTATTATGTTCCCTGGATAAGTATAAATAAACAACGGTCTAAATGGTTAATATATACGCATCAAAACTCCAAAACGGTGTTAAATAAGCAATAAACACCGCTGAGACAGATATGTCTATCGCAAAGGTTATTTAACTGTTGTGGTCTATGCTTTAAAAAGAGGGAGATATGAAAACGTCCAGAACAAACGTCACAATTATAAATTATATAGACTGTAGTTTTGAATTTTACAACAATTCAAAACAGCAAGAAATCTAAGCCAAAAAAGCATGTTCGCTACTCTTTCAATAGTAAATTAAAAATGGTTGAACTTCATGCTTTAATTCCACAAAAGAAATAATTAAGTTGTTCAACAAGATTTGCAATAAAAACTACATTTTATTAGAAATCATTAGTTGATTTGAAACAGCAATTGTTGTCAACCACCAAAATAAACTGAAAGAAAAATGTCATTCTGGATATACGCTCGTATTTATTGACAAGCCGCGCCGAAATCTATAGAAAATTTTTCGTACTTCATTAGTTTCTGATATCTTCCCTTCACATCAGTTAAGATTGTCTGACATCATTTGGACAACTAATGACCTATCAAAGACAACATCATAGAAATAATATATCAACTTTATCATTACTTTTTCAAATTGACATTGAGTACTTTTGTTATTAATGAATATGTATGACTAATAATACGAAATCAGGATGGACGATATAACGAATTTACATATATCTACTATATCAAATCGTCGGTATCTAACTTATGTAAGAGCAAAATTATTTTCATGTCTGGAAATAAAGTAACTTTATTGTATTGTTTAAATCATTTTAAAACTGCATCATATCTGCATCACTTTGTTTAGAATATATTTCTTTGAGATGTTTTTGTATAAAATTTTGAAGATGAAATGTTGATTTTAAAATGTACGTAATTCTACATGTTTATTGTTAAGGTTTAGTATTAATTCTAAAGTATGTAAAAGAAATGAATGACGTCATTTTGAAAGTGACGATGGTTTGTCGTGCTCGACATCTCTTGCTTAATTAAATCATGCCATAAAAAAGAAAAACTGATACTGTCTTTGTTGCGTCAAATAAATCTATATTAAACCAGTCCAAGAAGGTTATTTGATACATCTTTAATCAGGAATAATCAAACATTTTACATGTACACTATGGACTTTGTAGAAGCTTTTCACATCACCTTAATATGTCTTTCTTTAACTATTTACTATCTGTTTTCTTAAGCCTCGGTCTCACTTACTCCCGGCAGAGCCCAGGACCATCCCGGTAAGTTACCGGGATGATCCGGGACGATCCGGGATGAAATTATTGTTGCGGTCACACTTACCCCGGCAGCACTACGGTAGTTCCCTACTAACCACCCAGGATGCGCTCCGGATCATCCAGGCAGAGCCCAGGTGAAGCTACGGTTCATGCCGGTGCTTCCCCGGTCGTTCCCGGATGACGCCGGAAGAGCCCCGGTTGACCCAGGCAGATCCCCGGTCGATCCAGGCAGAGCTCCGGCAGAGCCCAGGACGATCCAGGCAGAGCCCCGGTAGAACCCCGGTGGATTGAAAACGCCCGAAAATGATAACTTTGATACATAATTTTTTATTTAATATAATATCTATTGTTCCAGAATTGTAATTCATGATGATTTTCTGAAAAATTCTTATGCCATACTGGATAGACGGGAAATGGGAAGGCTTTTAATACAAACAAGTTCAATCATCAAAAATTGTCCTTATTTTTTTTAAATGATCCGGGCTTTGTCGGGGCTCTACCGGGGCTCTACCGGGATCAACCGTAACTCTACCTTTATCCTCCGGGGCTCTGCCTGTAGTTACCGGGGCTCTGCCGGCATATACCGGGGCTCTACCGTAGCTCTACCGTAGCTCTACCGGCTATATCATATCCCGGATCATCCCCGGTTTGTGCCGGCAGAGCTACGGTGCTTTCCCGGTATCACCCCGGTCGTTCCCGGCAGAGCTAAGGATGATGCCGGCAACGCTATACCTTCCCGGATCATCCCGGACCACCCCGGTGATATTAAATATTTTATTCCATCCGGGGTCGAATGCCGGATGTTCCCGGATCATCCAGGATCATCCAGGACGTTGCCGGCAGAGTTACGGATGTACCCCGGTTGTTCCCGGTCGTACCCCGGTCGTTCCCGGATCATCCCGGACGTCTACCGGGGCTCTGCCGGGGCTCTGCCGGGATGTAAGTGAGACTGTAGCTTTACTGATGAGCGAAATATGTTGTTAAAGTAGCACACATAAAGTAGATCAGATATACGTGTTTGCATATATAAAAAGTTCTAACTATTTTGCTTATTGCCATAGTGACACATTAGCAAGTGTCATATATCAAAAGTATATTTTTTCTAGTAAATTATTACCATAACATGTCTTGCTTTACCACAATGTTAAGATGTAAAACAGATAGAAACATACCCCGCAGCATGTGTGTCATTTCTCATAAATTGGTAAATGTGTTAAAGTAATTACTTTTCTATCTTATCTTTAACTAATAAGATATTTCCTAAGGAAAAATTACAAACATGCGCATGCGTTCTCGATAAACAGAATACTGTTAGATAGCCTTCACTTACTTATTGAATTACTCAACGTAGGGAACCTTAACTCAAAACGCCATCTTAAATATGTCATGCATACTTAACTTTTAGATTAAATATGATAATCTTTGCGTAAATAATATTGATTTTAATTTTCAATACAGTTATTTATCTTTAAGAAATAATAATACACTTTACTAGTATTATATATAGTTCAAAAATTGAACTTTTGTGCTTTATAACAATTGCCATTAAAGCATACAACGTTACATCTACATCAAAATATAATTTTGTCGTGTTCAAATAACGTGTTTAAGCGTTTGTTTACAGATTTTTGTTTATTCAGAACTTATTAATTCAGAACTTATGAATTAATGTATAAGTTAACTCAGATTAATTGTAAAGCATGCTTGCTCAATTTCTGGTTGTTGATCTCAGTCTATGTTTAAATACCTGTAATGTTTTGTTCTTTTTTCCATATAAAATTGTGTAATAATATTTTAATATGGTTTTCTTTATGCTGATAGGGTTTAAGCTTTATGCATTCTTTTGCTTCTTCTCTAATATTGAAATATTAACGAGGGATTAAAAATGCAATAATATTTATTATTTGAGTTTCAACCTATTCAAGTTTCTAGATAGGAAGGAACAGAGAAAAGCTTCTTAAATTCCAAATTTGCTTTAATTTTATTCGAAAATAGATACATATAAGCTCAAAACACAATTAAAATAATATCGGTACCACCTGAACAATTTAAACACAATATGTGGGTAAAAATATTTACTGCTCATTTATATTTTATTCTATCGCGATTAAATAACATTATTAACACGTCATTTGGCAGGTTTCCATTTCTTTGATAGAGTTGTAATGCCTGATGTGTTTTTTCTCTCTATTTTTTATTCGTTTTTATATGCTTTGCAGCTTATTGTATAATATAAACCTAGTTAAATATCTAAATGACTTAATATGGTTTCAAAAAATGTTATTTGTCTATAACATGAAACATTTATATGATAATGTCCTAATACAATGATATATTTCCATAACTTATAATGATAGTAATAATTTTGTTACTTTTTTTTTAACTTTAACTGCTTTCTATAACGTTAATTTTGAAATAACTTACATTGGTATTTTATTCCGTTGTGATTTATGTTCTATGATCAACACTTAAAACATGAACTATTCACAACTTATCCTTTGACTCAGAAGTAGCTGTAATTTCTTATAAAGAATCATATATTCTTAAACTGTGAAAAGTTATTATTATTAATTAGAAATAAATACTATTTGAAAGAACTTAAAGCTATTCTTTTCTGATTAATTATGCAGAAATGGGCGTACATAGTGCTATTAAGCGCCATAAGTGACGCAACGAAAATCATAAAATTTATTGTTTACACTGTTTAATCTATTTTTTCTTAAGAATATTTATAGATGTTTCAAATGACAGTCATTAAAAGATAGGTGCAAAATTTTATGATTTATCGTTTAATTTCGTTCCTATTCTTAATAGTAATATTTTTATAGTTCCATAATACCATTAATACCAAAGAAAATACTTTTTAATAATGCTTATTTTGCACAATTTAATATTAAGTCCAAAATGGACATAAGTGAAATAATTATAGTTTAACTAATATCGTTTAAGTTACCATGATTAATATAATTATAGAAGAAAAGCAAAATAGAATAATAACCATCTATTTATTATAACAAATCATTAAATACTTTCGCTACTTTTGTATGCATTAATACATACTTTAGCTTTTCAAACGGTGAACAGCGAAAATCATTTTAGAACTGTTTTATAACAAACAAAAAAAAATACTCACCCATCTATAAATCGATATGTTATGTTGCTTACACTAACTCAGACAACAGTTTTCTGTAACAAAACTTCTGACAGACGGTTTGTAAAAACTGAGTACGAATTAGAGATATAACATAAACCAGATGTGCGTCTTTAATAGTATTTAATGAAGGCCTTTCCATACTTCAGAAATATTGTAGATGGAATCAAACTTAAAAGGGTTTAAGTATATCACATATAGCCATCTGTTTCTGAAATACAGACATAATCAGTTGAATAATATTGTTTTTATTTATGTATCTATATTTGTAGTAATATTTGTTGAATATTTAAATATGTTTATTGAGCAGAATAAAAAAAACTTTCTTTTCTTATTATATATAACAAAGTATATTGGCACGAAATACTTATAAATATTAATATCTTATAATTCCATTTGTAGTCTGACATGGCAATATTGCTGTAGAAATTCCACTTGGGACCGTTGAGCACACCGCCTTCAACAAGGAAGATGACGGTAATTTTTCTATTGTTATTGTTCTTTAAAACAGTCCCAAGTAATATACCGGTATATCATCATACAATAACTGGTGACTATAGATTTGTATGCGTTTTTAATATAATTGAAAATCACCAGGAAATAAGAGTTTTGCTTTTAATACTGAGTACAATAGCAGTAAATAAAGTCGGATCGACTTCAAAGTGTGGTTCATTGAATGATTTATCAACTGCAATTCGCGGCTTCTATGAGGGAAATGAAGTGTAACAAAAGAAAAAAGAAGAGCGTCTACAAAAATAGTCTTTATTAGTTGTACTTTTGCCGGAAATTAAAATGTTAAAGGTTTTGCTCACATGATTCTATATAACTTTTAAAGCCAATATCGACTCATTTTGTTTATTTTCCATACATAAACAATTTTCCATAAAACAACAACAACAACAACTTTTATTCTTATGAGTTTTATAAAGATTACTTGATTCAAAGTTTAATTATTATGCTTAATTAGTGAAATCAATGGCCCAGTCTTAAGAGCAATCGTCCAGAACGTAATTACATCTTGTTGCAAAAATGCCATCAAAATATAATAAATATACATCATAGTTATATTTCTCATAATAATTCATGACTTAAAGTGGCATTTGTTTTTCTTCATTGTCAAGTTGAGCTTAATTGCCGAAATATTTCAAAAGATTGAATGTTATTCTAATTCATATTGACCAACAGTTGATATTAGAAAACGTTTAAGACAAGATATGAACTGTAATAATCCCATAGCTTAGGTATAAAATAAACTTGTATGTCAAATCAATTTTTGAAATTAAATGATGCTACACTTCAGCCTAAATGTCCACTATAGAATATTGATGAGTTATATTATACTCGGTGTGTTTACATTACATTTTACATTTAAAGATCACAATTGATATATTATTAATATGTTTTTGCATTGTGTCTTTGTATTCCATGTGCTTGAACATTAATGGATTTTGATCATGAAAAAAATGATACCATATAATAGTATTTCTTGGTCGAATTTAAATTTAGAAAATTCAATACTGTAGATAGTTTGTTTTCTCCAAGTCAATATATAATTATGCCATATAGTAATATCAAATGCAGTTAATTATATATTGCAGGGATTTGTACGTAGTAATACGTCGACATCGATAAACATGAGTGCGGCTGCCATTATAACAACAGAAATGACAACAAATTTAGACAATGCAACAATAGCCCAAAGTACTGAAAACACAACATTTATAGAACCTCTGATAGAGGCTGAGGAGCGTCCAGAAGCGATTATTGTGCCCATCATATTTGCTATTATATTTCTTGTTGGAGTTATAGGGAACACTGCCCTTATATTCACAGTGCTCCGGAATAAGTCAATGAGGAATACACCCAATATATTTGTTGTAAGTTTATCAATCGGTGATTTACTGCTTTTGCTTTGTTCCGTGCCATTTGCTTCAACATTTTATTCGGTGACTTCTTGGCCATTTGGTGAAGGTCTCTGCAAATTCAATGAGTTTATGCAGACCCTTTCGCTGGGAGTATCAATTTTTACACTTACTGCTTTAAGCGGTGACAGATACATTGCCATTGTTCATCCCATGAGTAAACATACTGGGAAACCGACTCTTATCACGGTTGTGACAGCTGTTGGTATCTGGATACTCTCCGTAGTTCTAGCTATTCCCGACGGATATACAAGCAAGTTGGAGTATGTTACCGGATATATGGAAGGAAACAGCACGAATTCCTCCGCTTCAGACATTCATTTGTCAATATGTTTGATATATCCGTTAGATTACCCACCAATATACGGAAAAATACATTCAATGGCAAGATTTATCATCTTCTTTGTCATACCACTATTCATTATAGGACTGTTTTATGCGTTGATGGCAAGGATCCTGATTCTTAGTAGCAGAGAAATGCCATGCGAATCCATGAAAGATTCGGCTATGAACCAGCAACAAAAACGCCAAATCCAAGCACGCTTAAAAGTCGCCAAGGTCGTTTTGTCATTCGTTATAATATTCGTTATCTGCTGGTTACCAAGACAGATCTCAATACTGGCATATTATCATTCTGATGCGGAGTTCAATATGTTTTGGCACGTCCTCAAGATCACGTCGTACTGTTTGACATATATTTACTCATGCGTAAATCCATATGCATTGTATTTCTTGAGCAGTCAGTTTAGGAAATATTACAACCGTTATTTGTTTTGCTGCTGTCCAAAATTCAAGTATCGAAGTTTGGGAGCTGAACAGTCTGCAATGTATAACTTTAACAGTACAGTAAGGCGGGGAAGTACAACATACACAGGTGTTGTACATTCGCAATCAATGTGTTAATATATTTTAGACATTGAAACAAATAAAGGTATTTAACCAAAAAAGCACATGACTCACATGTGTCACTGTTAAAACATTGTATAGTAAAATAAGAATCAATGTCTGTTCCAAATCTGCATACGTTTATAAAACAGCGCTATTGCGACAGCATTTTGAGAATTTCTTATAATATCATTTCCTTAAATAAAACACAGGCGTTATATTAAGTGTTTTAAATTCGGTGCTAGTAGTAATAGGACAAAGTTTCAGTCAATCTTTTAAAAAAAAGACGAAAACACTAATTTAAAAAGATTTTAAGACTAAGTGTGATTGCAAATATCAGAACATACAGTTTTCCAAACTTTATATCAGTATCGATATATTTTGTAAAGATTGCTTTTAAATAACAAGGTGTAAAACGTAATTTTTAAAGTTTTATCGAGAACACGTAGCATGCTATTTTTGTTTAATACTTGTATATGTGTGTTAATGTGTATATATATCTACGGGTAAGGAATATCGTAGTGTAAAGCGACTGTTTTATAACACATTTAGTATGTTATAAATTTAAAGGATTGTGATAACTTGTTTATGTTGTCTAGTGATAAAATGTATATTGTGTTTCAAGTTTTACTATATGACGCAATGAGAGGTAAAATATTAGATAACATAATCTGCTGATTATAAGCTGTTAACATTTGTTTAAGTTTGTTAAGTTGGAGACGTTAGTTTATCTTTTCAAACGTTACAATCTGTTAGATATCTTTAAATTTTATATTTTGGTTTCTGTTCGTACAGTGGTATTAATCATTCTTTTGCTAACAAGATAAATGGACGGTGGGTTAATTAACCTTTATCAGTGTTTGTCTTCTTCCTTTCACAAGGAGCAATAATTTGCACTTACTGAAATGATGGTGTAAAACACATATTTAGTACAGATTAAACATCTACATTTTCAAACCATTAGTACTATTTGAAATAAATAAGCCCGGGGTTACTGTTTCTGTGGTGATTATATGTATCTTTGTTGTAAACAAATAGTTATTTATTGTTAATGTGAAATGAAATAAACGTATTCATAGCACCAGTCGTTACTTTATTTGCGTTTTTCACCCCCCTCCCCCCCCAGACAATGACAATTGCATAAATTCTACCTTAGCGCCTAAGCAAAATGAACGCTTTGACAATGTCGTGTAACACAATTATTGCTAGAATGTATATTATTGATGTATACATGATATTCATTGTCTTTATATGTTAATGATTGCCATTATAGAGTACATTTAGGCGCTATCACTTTATCAATAAATGATATTGTATAAGCCATGAATTATAATAATGAAATCGAAGTGTTGAATGATAGCCAAGACTGACTAATGAAATTATCACAAGCTTGATGAGACTAAACCTATACATAGATGCAAGTTACCGTTCCCATCTACCCCGTAACACCGGCTTATGCGACATCTATAATAGAAAAAAAATATAATACACATTTGAATCTAGACTTATTCGTAATAATAGGCTATGGCACTATCCATGTGAGACCTTATTGTCTTGTTGTCCCAAATATAAAAAATAGGTGTGTTCGTATTATGTAAGGATGGAAATACATTATTTTACCACGAACCTTTGTAAATCTTATGTTATTACTATTATTTTAAGTTGACAATTCTTTTTTTAGAGTGGTGAACAATATTTTCTAATAAGCTATTTGTACTGCAGATTTGGCAAATACTCAAATACCAATATATTTTACCCTTGTTACTCTAGCATATATCAGGCTATATTGTTTAGATAACATAGTACTAAAAATATCAGTATACCGGTATTTAAATACCTTTTCAAAAAGTGAAGAAGTATACGTACAATCAACGCTTAATTTTCAAAATTAATTCCTGAAATAGTTGCATTTCGTTTGTGGGAAAAAGGTTATAATGTTTGCAACAAGATACAAATGGACATTTTAAAATAAACGATACGTTTTACAAATGGCAATGCAAATGAGGTAAAAAAAAGATATTCTACGCGCTTCACACACATTCTTTAAATAGACTGAGATCTCATATTATCTCCGAGCTTTTTAAAACAATATCTTATGAAATATCATAGATAGAGGATATTGAATGAGTGTAAGTTCAATACTGAATTTATTGCACGAGTTGAATAAAATTATATTATGCGAGCCTCTGGCGAGCATGATATTATTTTATTCAACGAGTGCAATAAATTCAGTAATGAACTGACACGAATTTAATATTCTTTTTATCATATACCAAATATATAGACCGTTTAAAGTGAAATAAGAGTCATGCCTATAGTATAACGCTAACATTTAGCGCGTCTTTACACTATGTTTGTATAACGCTAATGACGTCACGTCAAAATATATGCACGGCCGTGCAATACCATATTTACGGAGTCGCAAAATCGGCACGGGTGTGTGATAAAACACGTGTGTTTATTTTGTATGAAAGATCGAAATATATTTCAAGGAGTGAAAACTTTATGTAATATTTTTACTTGGGACATAGCCATGAGTGATGGTATAGCTGGTATTCACGAGTTAAATATAACCTGATTTTAAATGCAAAACAAATAGGGTTTTCTATCCTCTTCATGCTTTTAAATGTTTGCAGTCATTTTATCACATTTTTGCCCCGTCACGACATACGCTCCCTTTCATGACGTCATCAAATCATTACTTTTGAAAAATATTTCTATCAAATTTATCAAATGTTGTCACATTATGTGTGCGATTTATCATGTGTTCTTCGTTTTCAAGCACATTTCACTTACGACTGATTGTGATTTGACGATATTTTTACTAAGGCATGATACATTTTCTCATCTTCATTCAAATATTGGTCGCCTAAAATTATATTTCATAATTTCACTTTGAAATTGATAATCAAAATATATTATCACTCGTCTGCTTAATTAAAAAAAAACATGGAATAATTTTTGATAACAGCATAATATGTTAATTGGAAACTTGATTTTACAGTGTCGTCAATAATCCGAATCTTCTAACAGGAAAGTATATATGTACTGACAAGGAGGCGCGCCTAATCTATAAACCAATGTTCTAAGTCATTAATTTTCTAATATCTTTCCTTCACATCGTCTCAGTTTGTTATTATACATCCTTTCGACAACTAATGACAAGATAACACCACGAACGGAATACATACACATAATAGATCTTTTGCATAATCTAACAGTTACTTTTACTTGCACAGTGTTTCTTTATTTCTTTACTTCTTTCCACTTTCTGTATACTTTTTATTCTATTATTTGTCGGTATTAAGATGTCTTAACAATTCATATTTGATTCCCAATGTACAGTATAATGTAGTCAGAGGCATAGTTGCATGTTTTTACTTGCATTGTTATCACCAATTTAATCGAGAACAGGTTCAAATACACATCGATATGTGCTAAAAATGTATTAATGTAACCTGAACATGTTAAAGCAGCCTTGCGGGTACGTAGATTTATTGCTCATTTACATTCAATTTCATCGTGATTAAATAGCTTAATAAACACATTATTTGGCAGGTTTTCATACCTTTGATAGAGCTCTTAAGCCTCCTTTTATATTGCATCTGCTTGTCAGTTTAATAGAAAAATACTTACGTCTACTCAAGATTTATTACCTCAATAACTTAAGATCATTATATTATTCGCTCATTTTTATAAATGTTATTTCGAATTTAGTATATAATATAATGATATTATTCTAATATTTAAAATTATCTTAATCATTTCAATATATAATTTGCACTGATACATACATGTATTTAGAGCTCGAGGTGATGCATTTATAATAAAAATACTTTCTAATAAGTTTCAAAATGACTAGCTATAACTTAAAATACTTTACCAGGTTAATATTTTGCATCTGCTGATCAAAACTTATCATAGTTTCCTAGTTTATTTATATTTTACTTTTATGTCTTTTTTTCTTCTTCATTTAAATAAGGTTGGTAAATTTATTACAACCAGCAGTAATGAAATAATTTAATTATTTCAAACATTTTGGAAAATCTGTGAAACCGCACGATAGCGACTGCTATTTACCGATATAATATACAGAGTGCATATTTGGAGACCATTTAATAATTCGTATTTCGTGTACTTTATAAAAATATTTCTAAGTGCATTTCTTCCTGTTCCATTAGAACATTCCGCAAAATATTTATACTCATCAGCATTTATACCATGCATATCCAGTAACGCATAAATGTGCTATTACCGAATCTGTACAACGCTATTGCCAAAACGCATCACACAGTATGACGAACCAAAATATTTTATTCTAAATCAAATTTAAAGAAATGAATTAGCGCATACGGCTGCCACTTCATTATACTTTAACCAGCATTACATTTTATTTCAAGAATTTGTTTACTTTCTTAGATCATTCGTGAGAAAGACAACCTGATTACGTTTTGAATGTGTCTTTTGTGTTTCGTTAAATAGATCATTTATGTTTAACACATTTAAAACATTATTTTTTCATATTCTGTATACCAAAGACATTTTTCAAACTGCAAGTGTCGTATAACAATAGATGGAAGCTGGTAAAATAGGATTTAGCTACTTTTAATGAGATTACAGCCGTTGCTTCAGTGCTTCATTCACGAATTCGGCCTTACCTCGTAAAAAGATTTCAATTACGTTATATCTGCTAAATTTATGTAATATGACACGAGTAGATTGGAAAATGTCCCAGGTTCACCGAATATAAAAATACCATAAAGTTGTATGTACGTTATTGTATTTAAAGACATCAACGAAACTTAAAATCGCCATCCACATGCTAGTCAGGTCGTCATTTTCACTAATGATCTTGAAAAATAAGCATTTTCATGGAAGTATTTTTGATGAGGTTGAAAGTATAATGTCTCAGCAACCGTATGCACTAACTCATTTCTTCCAATTTGGTGTACAACAAAAATATTAGTCCATTTACTTATCGCGGTGCTCGTTTTAGCCACTAAATTCTACAATTCTGCGTTACTTTTGCAAATCCCTGCGTTGTTTTCACATTACTGGATAAACACGGTGATTTGTGTCTGAAAAAGTAGTTAGTTAAAATGTTTTCTGTTAACTTATGGCTGCCAGACTGCATAAAACATTTTAAATACAAACACTTTAAGCGTAGATAGTATAATTTCTTATTGCAGTCCGTGACTAAACCTAAAATATCACACTATAATAAGACAATTATGTATACGCGTGTACTTTCGCCTGCTTCTATAAATATTGAAAGTTTCCCTTTTACTCGATAATAAGTGCATCGCAATGTGACAGTATTTGCATAAAATATAGATACATGATCATCTAGACATCAATGTTCTATGTTGCCTTTATTTGCTCATAGATCCGATGTGTTTTAGCAATACTTTGATGGACTATTATTTTGTTGAAATTCATGACACAATAAGAGATATAACGAAAACCAGATGTTCAGTTTTATCTTAGAATAAAGTGCAAGTCAAACAGAAACAATTACGTCTTCCATACTCCTATCATTATAATTTTTTGTTTGTGTGTGTCTGTATGTTTTGTTTTTGTTTTGTTTTTTGTTGTTTTTTTGTGGGCCCTTTTTAGTCTTTTTCTTGTATTTACTTTATTTAACTTTATTTAAACGTTATCTTTGAGACGAACAGAACGCAGATCACAACACTTTCAATAAAAAGAGGTGAAGTATAATCAGTATGTATGATTATGTTTCATTGTTCAATTTTGTGGTTTAAATTGACAACGATAATGTTCAAATTCAACCAGTGACCGACTGTTAATTACCACGCTTACAACTAAAATCTCAAGTTACTGTACATAAATTTTGATTGTCTTTTGATAACAGATAATTCATCGTCAAAAATATATCAAGAAATTGTATGACCACACATGATACATTGAGCACAAAAGCCGGATATTCTAAGGCAAAAAAAAAATCATCAACAATCTTTTTAACAAACCTCTTTATCGAGTTTATAAAATACAAAGATACATAGGACTTACCTGTTATGTGTTTTTAGCTATTGTAATGTACAAAAAAAAACACAAAAAGATTTTGGCAAAGGACTTGACAACGTATTTTTCCAGACTGTGTTCCTAATTACTAGGCTTAGGTACAGTAAATCAAGTGGAGTCAAAATCAAAAATACTTTGTTAAAAGCTTTATCAACTGCCAAATGACTGTGCCTGTCTGCTGTAAGACAAGTTAAATGTAGAAAATATTAATATTAAAATAAATAAATTATGATAACAAACAAAACAATAATCATTTGGTTGTTGTTTGGCTGGACACCAAATTTTAAAGATGATGATAAAATAACTACAATCATATATGCATATAATTATAAATGCCAATATCACTGTTTTATAAGGCGTCTGATACAAACTCAATTAATAAATCAATAACTATATATGTGCACATATATTTATTTACACAGAATTATTGATTCTACATTTATTAATAAATACTTGAAATTAATTATTAACATATCAAGGATATTTTTTAGCATTCATTTAAATTTAAATCTATTCTGGCTCACATTGCAATTATAAACAGGTCCATAATACATTGCACATTTATTATAATTATTATCTAAATAATAAACGGAACTTTGAATTATACTCATATCATTATTAGTTATAACTAATACCCCTGCTTCAAGATTAATTGTATATTTCACAGGTGATGCCTTAGATACTTATTAGTGGTAACTATCAGTTAACCAGTAATAGACGCCTTATTTTTCGGAAAAGTTGTACTTTCAAGGGAAGAGGTACATAGGGAATGACTGTTAAAAGGATGCCATAATCAATCACAATGAAACTGACCAGCACCGTTCTTGACTAGAACACGGGGTGGCCCGATTCACAGTCCAACGCCTTACAAGTTGATCTTAACAGGGCAATAATTCCGTTTGTTTCCACATTCAAAAAGAAACTGCATGAACAATGTTCTATACCTGTAAAAACATGATGTGTGTATGTATTTCCTACTAAATAAATGATAATTTTATTGATGTTTATTACTCTCAACTTTCTATTATGTTTTCAATTATTATTTGATTTATAAATATTTAAGCTCATGTTTGAATATGCACTGTGCATTATTAATAATAATCATAATCTATTATTACCCCTCACTTCTTTCGTAATGCTAATTTCCCATAGGCCTCTGGGAGTTATTCTTACTGTTAATGCAAGTGTACCACGTGACTTAGAATTTTGTACTGTTACATAGGTAACAGTATTTTTTAACAGTTTAAAGTCTGAGAGCATATAGAGAGCATATAATCGCCGCTTTGTCCGTCCGTCTGAAACTTTCTTGGACTCATTAAAACTTCATAGAAACAGGAAAGGGAAAGTTCAATGAAAGAAACTATTTGGCGAAAGTGCAATTCCGTTAACAGTGATGTATGGTCCCTTAATAAATAATGCATGTGTTTTTAACGACAAAAAAGGGGTTGAATCTTGGAACTGTCTCAGATGATATGAATATTAAGCTCAAATGTGAAAGACTAAACCAACAATCTGGCTTCGTTATTAATTTTCTGAATAAACTGATTATCTTTAAACACATATTTTGGACGACGTTTAATACTTTTCTGTGCGGATATATTTTGGTTCGCAAGAATGCACGTTTAAATGTCGAGTGAATTTGAGTGTCTGAAAGTAAACATACTCAATCAATATTTATAATATTAACTTATCTCCGTAAGTATTATGCGTAGCAAAGTACATTTATTGTAACGTGTAAATGCCTTTGCTACAAACAAAAGTCATCAACAACATTCCATACCTTTCATCTGAGATGTAATTTATTTGTAACCTTACACTTTTAAGAACATTGCAATTATAACTGATAGTGTATTTGCACTACCTGTTAGAAGTTTTGGATATATTAGAACGCCGCAAAATGGATTTTTGGCAACGACCTGTCAAAGTATATTTTCCAGACATTGTTTTTAATTACAGCACTCTGTTTATCTAAGCACAATTTTTTCGTTTTTTACGTTTTCTTCTGCAAAGATCATGTATGACAGAATGGAAAAGGGAAATAAAATATTACAATAATAATTGTAACTGTAAATAAGTTTTGATTATTTTTTTAAATTTAAAAAGTCTTTTATTTTCATATTTAATTAAAAAATGTATTATGAGGTTTGTTGATATAACACTTGGGCCGTGAACATTAAGTTGTTCTTTACATCAAAGTAAATGGAAAGTGAAATATTTTATAAAATATTAGAATCGGGAAATTGCTTGCATCGTTGTTCAACATGGTGCCGTTTCTTAAGAATATCGTTGCGGCTGCGTTCTATCAACGTTTCTCACATAAATTGATCTGATCTTATAGTGCATACGTATTAAAATATTAAAGTTTATTTCCAAAAAGAGCTCAAAAACCAAACATATTAACAACATTGAGTAACCGAACTGATAAATCTGAAGTTCTATATATAAAATTATTTTAAAAATATTAAACATAATGGATAAAATTTTGATGGAATATTCGTTTAATGCATATATTGATAACTACATAAGTAGAACTAAATAAGTAGTTAATAATGTAATAATTAATTCTTTTTTCAATATTCATTACGTTTAAAAAACCATCATCATTTTTAGGTTAATTTCAACCGGAAATAGGTTCAACTAATTGCTGACATGTACAGTTACTGTAGCACTTTCATAAAAACACTTGAACAATTCTTGTTATAAACAAACTCCGCGGTAACGAAAGTAATTGCTCATTTAAATTCAATTCGTCGCGATTAAATAGTGTTAGAAACACATACTTTGGCAGGTTTTCATACCTTTGATAGAGCTGTTAAGCCTTTTTACTGCAAATCTGCTTCGCAGTTAAATAGTTAAATACTTACATCTACTTATATTTATTTCTAAATATCTTAGGAAATGTTCATAACTTGTAGTTTTTCAAGAATCATAAAGCCAGTAAAGTATGCATATTGAATACGAAAATCTATGTTTAATACTTATAAATGATGAAAAATATTCAGAAAAAAGGTGATTTATAATCAGTAATATTCCTTTAAAAGTAAAATTTATAGATACCATGTGTTTACTTCCCCAAAATTTTGAAGCCATTTTAAGATTTAAACTAATATTCACAATAATAAAACTAACAACTTATTATTTTCCTTCTTTTATTTTACAGTCATGTTTTCTTGTACAGCGAAAGTAAACCTAGTATAACGCTTTCGGTGTTGTCTTATTTGTCTGGTGGTGCCTTAAGATCGTTGATTGCAGTACACTTGTGCCGAAGCAAGGTGGGATGAGAGATATGGCAGTTTATATATCTGTCAAGAACAGACTCAATCAAATCGAGTCTGAAATTTTCATATAATAGTCGTGATTTTATCACATAAACCGCGGCGAAGGAGTGTAATAAAGCCATTTATTACATGCTTTTCGGTGGTTTATAGAAATATATCAGTGATATAAAACTGGTAATTTCACTGTTTGAAACAGTGAAATTACCACTTTGATAATTTCACTGTTTTGAATTTAAGCCCCTTACGTTGTTTCAATGAAATACCAGCGTGCACAGTACTGGGTACCAACTTAATGACATGACGTCGTAAATGACGTCACGTTGTATAATTATTTGGCGCGCTTTTCATTCAGTATTAGGTTGAATGTCTTTTTAAAACGTTTCTTTGCATATAATAAAAAGAAAATGTGTTTAGTTTAGTGTAAGATCGAAATATATTTCACCTTGTGAACACCAAAAGTCTATATTTCACTCGTGGCTGCGCCACTCGTGAAATATACATTTTGGTGCTCACTCGGTGAAATATATTCCGATCTTACACTGAACTAAACAAATATCCTCTATTTAATAAAAACGATATTACACTAGTGTAATAACACTTTGACGTGACGTCACTTGCGCTATATATAAACATAGCGTTAAAGCGCGCTAATGTTAGCGTTACACTATAGACGCGTCGTTGAAAAATTACTCATTTTAACAGTTTACTATTCTTATTTTACATAATTATGTGATAAAAAGAATATTATATTCGTGTAGATTCAATACTAAATTTATTGAACTCGTTGAATAAAACAATATTATGCTCGCCAGAGGCTCGCATAATATGATTTTATTCAACTCGTTCAATAAATTAAGTATTGAACTACACTCATTCAATATCCTCTATGCATTCCGCCTTAAATATCATCTTTTTAAAATTGGTAATAAAGATTAAACCTACAAAGAATAAATGAATCTACATGTACGTTAAACATTGTAATGAATTAGTAAATCAGAAAGGTTGTGTGTGTGTATTACGAACGCTGTGTTACAACCAGTTTTGCAATAAAAACGAGTTTTGCAATAATTTTATTGCAAAACTGGTTGCGTTGACATGATTTTATTGCAATTTGATTACAACCGGTTTTGCAATAAAAACGAGTTTTGCAATAAAATATTTTTTCTATCGGATTTTATTGACATTATACAAAAGACATTATAAAATTTATCTATGTATATATGGATTGACATGCAGGAATTAATTCTGGGATAATGAGTGTATATGCATATGATCAAACATTAATTTACAGTCTCAATTTCATTAGTCGTTTTCCTTTTAATATATATGATGAAAGGATGATCATCATGAAATATCAGGACATGTACATTTACAGCAACAACTGTATTTGCTCAAATTTCGGTGATATACATACAAGAACTTTTAGTAAGGTCTTAACTTACCAGTTCTTTGATGAAAGAAAAAAAAACGAGTTTTGCAATAATTTTATTGCAAAACTGGTTGCGTTTTGACATGATTTTATATTGCAATTTGATTACAACCGGGTTTTGCAATAAAAACGAATTTTGCAATAAATATTTTTTTTCTATCAGATTTTATTGACAATATACAAAAGACATTATAAAATTTATCTATGTATATTAGGATTAAAAGGCATGGATTATATTCGGACAAATAAATATAGTCTCGTTTCTTTTAATATATATGATGAAAGTGATATACATACATGACGTTAAAATAAGGTCTTACTTACCAGTACATTGAAGAAATAGACAAATACGACTTTTTATTACTCCAAAGCTTACAAGTAATTTATACAAAAGTGTTTACAATATTATTACAAAACAACTCGTTGCGATGACCTATTTTTGTATCATATTTTTCACACCAACTTGTACAATAAAAAACGATATTTGCAATTTTAATAACCCGTTTTGCGTTGACATAATTTTATTGCAATTTATCCCAAGCAATTTAGCGCAAAAAAAACGAGTTTTGCAATAAAATATTTTTATATCGGATTTGATTGAGATTATACCGTTGACATTATAAATTTCTCATGTGTAAATAAGAACTTGCATGCAGGGCTTATATTCGGGAGTATTGTATACATGTATATGATTAAAAAACATTCTAAAAGTTGCTTTTTTTTCTTTTAGTATTTTTTTGATGGAATAATGATCATCATGAAATATCAGGGCAATTACATGTTTCAACAACAACAACTGTTGATGATATTCTTACATGACCTTGTTATAAGGTCGAAACCTTACCAGTGTTTTTCAGAATTTAATGATAACATTATTGCAAAACGCCTTGCGATGACATCATTATGTTGCAATTTTTTCACAAACCAGTTTTTCAAAAGAAACTAGTTTGGCAATAAAATATTCGCTATATCAGATTTTTTGAGATTATACTCTAGACATTATAATGTTTATCTTTGTCTATATGGATTCACATGCAGGGATTCAATTCAGAAATATGCACAATAAAATCTATGGTTAAAAATATTTTTTATTTCAAAAATATGATAATGGAATGATTTTTATTGAAAACGAGCGCATTTACATTATCTGAAACAACTGTGCTTTTGCAAACTCTTTGGAGCAAAACTCTGTGATATACATTCATGAATATTGTTAAAGGGATATTCAGGCAACATAATGTCAAAAATATTAAAATGATCTAATGTACTCAAATCAAGCTAAAGTGACTTTTCTTGAAGTTTCAGCATGAATTTCTGTTTAAATTCTATATATTTTGGGTTAGAAGCATAAATATATCTATATATGTTGAAAAAAAATTTAGACGTCAATAGCATCACCAAATAGTTTTAAACAAGTCTGGTGACTTTGAACAAACCCTTGAAGTTACAATAACAGATATTCTGGATATTGTGTGATTGAAACAAGCCTAAAGTCAATCATTTTGACATGTTCTTTAAAACGTTTCCAGAGTTCACTTTGACAACTATTTGTGAAAATGCTAGCGCTCTAACCTGACCCACGTGGGTCAAGTTAGGGAACCACAATTTTTATTCTTTAACTGTGTGGTTTATTCGTTGACTGTCTAATATATTTATTTTGAGGGCATTTACAGAATAATGAATGAAAAAATCAAAACTAAGAAATGAAAAATTTTGCCTGTGTCTCTCAAAATTGTCGAAATTTACAAGTACTTTTGAAAAGTGTTGACAACATTATTGCAAAAACTCTTTACGATGAAGTTTGGCAATGAAATAAAATTATATGTTTTTATGTCTACACCGTAACTGAAGATATTATAGTGTATGCATATATTTGTACATCAGGATTTTATATGTAGCGAAAAAGGTAAGGAACATAATGTCAAGTTTTGCACCGTTAATTATTCGAAGTAAAAACATGTCCGCGTTATGATTTTAGAAACTTAAAACATTTTTCTCCAAAAATGTGTTAATTTTTTGAAAAAACTCGATACAATGAAATAATGTGTACCAAACTCCTTTGGAGATATTTAAGTGATGATATTTTTTAAATTAGCTCTTATATGTAGTTTAATTTTGCAATTAGGATTGATTATGTGTTAATGCTAAAATGACTAAAATTGCGGCTTTGAGATATGATTACAGTTTCTTATGTCCATAGATTTTAAATGTGTGTTCAGCAAAGCATGAAAATTACACGAAATTGCACGGTTTTAGCAATTAAAATATTAGACAAATCTGTCTATATATTTTACAATACAAGAGCGATCAGTGATCACATGTGTCGCCTCAAGATGGCCAATTTCATGTTGGGACAATGTTTTGTGACAGACGGACAGACAAACGGGCAATTGAGTGCACAACTAGCACTTGGTACTGATCATTCCTGTAAAGTTTGGACGAAAAATTGGCACCAGTAGATTAAATGAGGAGTAGTCCGGACAAGTTTTTGTGCACGGACGGAACAGACAGACAGACGGATAGACAGACAGACGACGGAGAAGTGATTCCCTATATGTCGCCACTACTCCGTAGAGGCGAAAAAAGTCAGTGTTTTTCTTTGCTTTTTTTTTGACACTAAAAGCCACCTAAAAATCATTTTTCACCAAAGACGACTATGCAAAAATGTGTTACTAAAAAACTTGTTTAATATTTTTTTTTTTGTCAAAAGCCCTGCCACCATGACAAGGTCGAAAACCATCTGGCAGGAAATTTTTTTTTTTTTTTTTTTTTTCAAGGTCTTTTTTTTTTTTTTTTTTTAATATTTTATTTATCTTTTTTTCTTTTTTTTTTCATTTTTTTTAAATTCTTTCATTCTTTTTCTCCTTTTTTTTTTTTTTCAAATTTTTTTCAATTTTTTTTGCATTTTTGTTAAAACTCTTTTCATCTGGTCTTCATTTTTAATTATAAATGTGTGTTCAGCAAACTTCGTTTTCATCTCGTCTTCATTATTTGATTATAAATGTTGTTTGTTCAGCAAAGCAATTAAAATTACACGAAATTGCACGAATTTCGCAATTAAATTATAAGAAAAAACTCTGTTCTTATTTTTTAACAATAACATCAGTGTTTTTATTTGCTTTCTCTTTTGACACTAAAAACACCTAAAATCATTTTTTCAAAGAACAGACTATGCAAAAATGTGTTACTTAAAACTTGTTTTAATGGTTTTTTCTGTTTGTTCAAAAGCCTGCCAAAACCACGACAAGGTTGAAAACCATCTGGCATTATTTTTTTCTTTTTTTTTTTTTTTTTTTTCTTTTTTTCTTTCTTTTTTTCTGTTTTTTTTTTAATTTTTTTTTTCTTTTCTTTTTTTATATATTTTTTTTCATTTTTTTTTTAATTCTTTTTTTTTCTTTCATTTTCTTTTTATTTTGGCATTTTTGTTATAATTCTTTTTTATCTTTTTCTTCATTATATAATTTAAATTAAAATGTGTGGTTCCAGCAAAGCCATGAAAATTACCAAGAAAAATTGCAGACGAATTTTGACAAACTAAACTATCTTATATTTTTTACAAATAAAATTAGTGTTTTATTTGCTTTCTTTTTTTTTGATACTACAAGCACCTAAAATAATTTTTAAAGAGGACTATGCCAAAAAATGTGTTACTAAATACTTGTTTAAATGGTTTTCTATTGGACAACGAGA